>NC_052157.1:163359182-163484051 GCF_902713615.1 Scyliorhinus canicula
TGGAGGAGTTCCTGAAGATGCTGACTCTCACTGGGACACAGTTCCTGAAGGTGCTGACTCTCACTGGGACACAGTCCCTGACGGTGCTGACTCTCACTGGGGGACAGTTCCTGAAGGAGCTGACTCTCACTGGGGTACAGTTCCTGAAGGTGCTGACTCTCACTGGGACACAGTTCCTGAAGGAGCTGACTCTCACTGGGACACAGTTCCTGAAGGTGCTGACTCTCATTTGGGGACAGTTCCTGAAGGTGCTGACTCTCACTGGGACACAGTTCCTGAAGGTGCTGACTCTCACTGGGGGACAGTTCCTGAAGGTGCTGACTCTCACTGGGGGACAGTTCCTGAAGGTGCTGACTCTCACTGGGGGACAGTTCCTGAAGGTGCTGACTCTCACTGGGGGACAGTTCCTGAAGATGCTGACTCTCACTGGGACACCGTTCTTGAAGGTGCTGACTCTCACTGGGGGACATTTCCTGAAGGTGCTGACTCTCACTGGGAGACAGTTCCTGAAGGTGCTGACTCTCACTGGGACACAGTTCCTGAAGATGCTGACTCTCACTGGGACACAGTTCCTGATGGTGCTGACTCTCACTGGGACACCGTTCCTGAAGGTGCTGACTCTCACTGGGACACAGTTCCTGAAGGTGCTGACTCTCACTGGAACACAGTTCCTGAAGGTGCTGACTCTCACTGGGACACAGTTCCTGAAGGTGCTGACTCTCACTGGGACACAGTTCCTGAAGGTGCGGACTCTCACTGGGACACAGTTCCTGAAGGTGCTGACTCTCACTGGGACACAGTTCCTGAAGGTGCTGACTCTCACTGGGACACAGTTCCTGAAGGTGCTGACTCTCACTGGGACACAGTTCCTGAAGGTGCTGACTCTCACTGGGACACAGTTCCTGAAGGTGCTGACTCTCACTGGGACACAGTTCCTGAAGGTGCTGACTCTCACTGGGACACAGTTCCTGAAGGTGCTGACTCTCACTGGGACACAGTTCCTGAAGGTGCTGACTCTCACTGGGACACAGTTCCTGAAGGTGCTGACTCTCACTGGGACACAGTTCCTGAAGGTGCTGACTCTCACTGGGACACAGTTCCTGAAGGTGCTGACTCTCACTGGGACACAGTTCCTGAAGGTGCTGACTCTCACTGGGACACAGTTCCTGAAGGTGCTGACTCGCACAGGGGGACAGTTCCTGAAGGTGCTGACTCTCACTGGGATACAGTTCCTGAAGGTGCTGACTCTCACTGGGGACAGTTCCTGAAGGTGCTGACTCTCACTGGGATACAGTTCCTGAAGGTGCTGACTCTCACTGGGACACAGTTCCTGAAGGTCCTGACTCTCACTGGGACACAGTTCCTGAAGGTGCTGACTCTCACTGGGACACAGTTCCTGAAGGTGCTGACTCTCACTGGGGACAGTTCCTGAAGGTGCTGACTCTCACTGGGACACAGTTCCTGAAGGTGCTGACTCTCACTGGGGGACAGTTCCTGAAGGTGCTGACTCTCACTGGGGGACAGCTCCTGAAGGTGCTGACTCTCACTGGGACACAGTTCCTGAAGGTGCTGACTCTCACTGGGACATAGTTCCTGAAGGTGCTGACTCTCACTGGGACACAGTTCCTGAAGGTGCTGACTCTCACTGGGACTCAGTTCCTGAAGGTGCTGACTCTCACTGGGACAGAGTTCCTGAAGGTGCTGACTCTCACTAGCACACAGTTCCTGAATTTGCTGACTCTCACCGGGACACAGTTCCTGAAGGTGCTGACTCTCACTGGGACACAGTTCCTGAAGGTGCTGACTCTCACTGGGACACAGTTCCTGAAGGTGCTGACTCTCACTGGGACACAGTTCCTGAAGGTGCTGACTCTCACTGGGAGACAGTTCCTGAAGGTGCTGACTCTCACTGGGACACAGTTCCTGAAGGTGCTGACTCTCACTGGGAGACAGTTCCTGAAGGTGCTGATTTTCACTGGGACACAGTTCCTGAAGGTGCTGACTCTCACTGGGACACAGTTCCTGAAGGTGCTGACTCTCACTGGGGTACAGTTCCTGAAGGTGCTGACTCTCACTGGGGGACAGTTCCTGAAGGTGCTGACTTTCACTGGGACACAGTTCCTGAAGGTGCTGACTCTCACTGGGACACAGTTCCTGAAGGTGCTGACTTTCACTGGGACACAGTTCCTGAAGGTGCTGACTCTCACTGGGACACAGTTCCTGAAGGTGCTGATTTTCACTGGGACACAGTTCCTGAAGGTGCTGACTCTCACTGGGGGACAGTTCCTGAAGGTGCTGACTCTCACTGGGACACAGTTCCTGAAGGTGCTGACTCTCACTGGGATACAGTTACTGAAGGTGCTGACTCTCACTGGGACACAGTTCCTGAAGGTGCTGACTCTCACTGGGATACAGTTCCTGAAGGTGCTGACTCTCACTGGGGGACAGTTCCTGAAGGTGCTGACTCTCACTGGGACACAGTTCCTGAAGGTGCTGACTCTCACTGGGACACAGTTCCTGAAGGTGCTGACTCTCACTGGGACACAGTTCCTGAAGGTGCTGACTCTCACTGGGACACAGTTCCTGAAGGTGCTGACTCTCACTGGGACACAGTTCCTGAAGGTGCTGACTCGCACAGGGGGACAGTTCCTGAAGGTGCTGACTCTCACTGGGATACAGTTCCTGAAGGTGCTGACTCTCACTGGGGACAGTTCCTGAAGGTGCTGACTCTCACTGGGATACAGTTCCTGAAGGTGCTGACTCTCACTGGGACACAGTTCCTGAAGGTGCTGACTCTCACTGGGACACAGTTCCTGAAGGTGCTGACTCTCACTGGGACACAGTTCCTGAAGGTGCTGACTCTCACTGGGGACAGTTCCTGAAGGTGCTGACTCTCACTGGGACACAGTTCCTGAAGGTGCTGACTCTCACTGGGGGACAGTTCCTGAAGGTGCTGACTCTCACTGGGGGACAGCTCCTGAAGGTGCTGACTCTCACTGGGACACAGTTCCTGAAGGTGCTGACTCTCACTGGGACATAGTTCCTGAAGGTGCTGACTCTCACTGGGACACAGTTCCTGAAGGTGCTGACTCTCACTGGGACTCAGTTCCTGAAGGTGCTGACTCTCACGGGGACAGAGTTCCTGAAGGTGCTGACTCTCACTAGCACACAGTTCCTGAATTTGCTGACTCTCACCGGGACACAGTTCCTGAAGGTGCTGACTCTCACTGGGACACAGTTCCTGAAGGTGCTGACTCTCACTGGGACACAGTTCCTGAAGGTGCTGACTCTCACTGGGACACAGTTCCTGAAGGTGCTGACTCTCACTGGGACACAGTTCCTGAAGATGCTGACTCTCACTGGGACACAGTTCCTGAAGGTGCTGACTCTCACTGGGGCACCGTTCCTGAAGGTGCTGACTCTCACTGGGACACAGTTCCTGAAGATGCTGACCCTCACTGGGGAACAGTTCCTGAAGGTGCTGACTCTCACTGGGGCACCGTTCCTGAAGGTGCTGACTCTCACTGGGACACAGTTCCTGAAGGTGCTGACTCTCACTGGGGGACAGTTCCTGAAAGTGCTGACTCTCACTGGGACACAGTTCCTGAAGGTGCTGACTCTCACTGGGACACAGTTCCTGATGGTGCTGACTCTCACTTGGACACAGTTCCTGAAGGTGCTGACTCTCACTGGGACACAGTTCCTGAAGGTGCTGACTCTCACTGGGACACAGTTCCTGAAGGTGCTGACTCTCACTGGGGGACAGTTCCCAAAGGTGCTGACTCTCACTGGGACACAGTTCCTGAAGGTGCTGACTCTCACTGGGACACAGTTCCTGAAGGTGCTGACTCTCACTGGGGGACAGTTCCTGAAGGTGCTGACTCTCACTGGGGGACAGTTCCTGAAGGTGCTGACTCTCACTGGCATCTCCCAATTCTTGAAGTTGATTTGCTGAGAGCAGGTTTGCAGTTTGATCATGAACTTGTTTTGTACTTTCACTATGTTAACTTCAGCATCCAGTAGAGTTTTATTTTGCACCTTCCTGTTTCGCTACATCTCAGGTTAAAGCTAGATTTCTTTTCCCATTTCAGTGTGCACATCCTGCAGCTCGTGGTCTCTCGACTCCTGGGCCCAACCCTTGTCCCTTTGCCTCGGCATTATTTGCCATCTCTCTTTATTCTTCCCAGCTGCTCAGCGTCAACTGATTCCATCGCTTCTCTTTTCTTGAAATAAATTAAATGTCAGGAGTGCGGAGTGTGCTTTCTTTTTTTCAGCGAGAGCAGTAACCAGGGGGCTGTTTGCAGTTGCAGTGTGTGGGAGGAGCTGAGTGGGGGCGGCCGAACTGCACTCTGGGAAGATGAGTGAACTGATATATTTGGGCAACGGCTAAACCCGAGACACGACCCGTGTAGTGTCTCCCACCCGCACTCCTCCTCTAACCAAAACAAAAAGACTGTTGATAAGGAGCAGCGGACTTCAGATTCTCGGCGAGAACAGTGGCCAGGGGTCGTTGGGAAGGTAAGTTTACCTCTTTAAAACTTTAAAAACTCACCTGGAAAGGTGACATCACAGCAAAGCAGTGACCTGATTGGCTGGTAAGGAAAGTGCTCCAATTAGCAGCAGCTGGGAGAAATTTAACTCTTCCTGTGTTGGTGAGTATTGCGATTGGTAAGTAAAGTGTTTTTTCCTTTCACTTACTAATTATTTGATAGTATAGTTTGTAGCCAGTTAAGGTAAAGGCTACAAATGGCAGGAGATCCCAGACCCGTGTTATGCTCCTCATGCACAATGTGGGAGTTTAGGGACGCGGCCGATGCCCCTGATGTGCGCGAAGTGTGTCCAGTAGCAGCTCCTGTTAGACCGCATGACGGCTCTGGAGCTGGGGGTGGACTCACTTTGGAGCATCCGCGATGCTGAGGTTGTGGATAGCTCGTTCAGTGAGTTGGTCACATCGCAGATTAGGATTGGTGAGGGAGACAGGGAATGGGTGACCAAAAGGCAGAGAAAGAGCAGGAAGGCAGTGTAGGTGTCCCCTGCGGTCATCTCCCTCCAAAACAGGTATACCGTTTTGGATACTGTTGGGGGAGATGACTCACCAGGGGAAGGCAGTAGTAGCCAGGCTCATGGCACCGTGGCTGGCTCTGCTGCACAGAAGGGCGGGAAAAAGACTGGCAGGGCTATAGTCATAGAGGATTTAATCGTAAGGGGAGTAGACAGGCGTTTCTGTGGTCGAAAACGAGACTCCCGAATGGTATGTTGCCTCCCGGGTGCTCGGGTCAGGGATGTCCCCGATCGGCTGCAGGACATACTGAAGGGGGAGGGTGAACAGCCAGTTGTCGTGGTGCATATAGGCACCAACGATATAGGTAAAAAAAGGGACGAGGTCCTACAATCAGAATTTAGGGAGTTAGGAGATAAGTTAAAAAGTAGGACCTCAAAGGTAGTAATCTCAGGATTGCTACCAGTGCCACGGGACAGTCAGAGTAGAAATTCAAGAATAGTCAGAATGAATCCGTGGCTTGAGAGATGGTGCAGGAGGGAGGGGGTTCAGATTTTTGGGACATTAGAACCGGTTCTGGGGGCGGTGGGACCATTACAAATCAGATAGTCTACACCTGGGCAGGACTGGAACCAATGTCCTAGAGGGTGCTTTTGCTAACACTGTTGGGGAGGTTTTAAACTAATGTGGCAGGGGGATGGGAATCAGATTAGGAAGTTAGAGGTCAGTAAAGAAGCAGCAACTAAAGCCAGTAAGGTACAAGACAATAAACTCAATGTGACCAAGGGGAAGAGTAGACAGGGACGAGATGATGAACGCAAAGGGACAGGTGGTCTGAGGTGCATTTGTTTTAATGCGAGAAGTGTAGCAGTAAGGCAGATGAACTTAGGGCTTGGATCAGTACCTGGGAATATGATGTTATTGGTATTACTGAGACTTGGTTGAGGGAAGGGCAGGATTGGCAACTGAATATCCCAGGGTATAGATGCTTCAGGAGGGATAGAGAGGGAGGTAGAAGGGGTGGAGGAGTTGCATTACTCGTCAGAGATGATATCACAGCTGTGATTAAGGAGGGCACGATGGAGGATTCGAGCACTGAGGCAATATGGGTGGAGCTGAGAAATAGGAAAGGTGCAGTAACATTGTTGGGACTTTACTACAGGCCTCCCAAAAGCGAGCATGAAGTAGAGGTACAAATATGCAGACAGATTATAGAAAAATGTCGGAGCAACAGGGTGGTTGTGATGGGAGATTTTAACTTCCCCAACATTGAATGGGATTCGTGTAGTGTTGGAGGTGTAGATGGAGCAGAGTTTGTAAGGAGCATCCAGGAGAGTTTTTTAGAGCAGTATGTAAATAGTCCAACTCGGGAAGGGGCCATACTGGACCTGGTATTGGGGAATGATCCCGGCCAGGTGGTTGATGTTTCAGTCGGTGATTACTTTGGGAATAGCGATCACAATTCTGTAAGTTTTAGAATACTCATGGACAAAGACAAGAGTGGTCCTAAAGGAAGAGTGCTAAATTGGGGAAAGGCAGAGTATAACAAAATTTGGCAGGAGCTAGGGAATGTGGATTGGGAGCAGCTGTTTAAGGGTAAATCCACATTTGAAATGTGGGAGTCTTTTCAGGAAAGGTTGGTTAGAGTGCAGGACAGACATGCTCCTGTTAAAATGAGGGATAGAAATGGCAAGATTAGGGAACCATGGATGACGGGTGAAATTGTGAGACTAGCTAAGATGAAAAAGAAAGCATACATAGGATCGAGGCAACTCAAAACTGATGAAGCTTTGGAGGAATATCGGGAAAGTAGGAGGAATCTCAAACGCGCAATAAAGAGGGCTAAAAGGGGTCATGAAATATCTTTGGCTAACAGGGTTAAGGAAAATCCCAAAGCCTTTTATTCGTACATAAGGAGCAAGAGGGTAACTAGAGAAAGGATTGGCCCACTCAAAGACAAAAGAGGGAATTTATGCGTGGAGTCAGAGGTAATGGGTGAGATTCTTAATGAGTACTTTGCATCGGTATTCACCAAGGAGAGGGACAAGACGGATGTTGAGGCTAGGGATGGATGTTTAAATACTCTTGGTCAAGTTGTCATATGGAAGGGGTAAATTTTGGATAGTCTAAAAGACATTAAGGTGGACAAGTCCCCAGGACCGGATGGGATCTATCCCAGGTTACTGAGGGAAGCGAGGGTCGAAATAGCTGGGGCCTTAACAGATATCTTTGCAGCATCCTTGAGCACGGGTGAGGTCCCAGAGGACTGGAGAATTGCTAATGTTGTCCCTTTGTTTAAGAAGGGTAGCAGGGATAATCCAGGGAATTATAGACCTGTGAGCTTGACGTCAGTGGTAGGCAAACTGTTGGAGAAGATACTGAGGGATAGGATTTATTCACATCTGGAAGAAAATAGACTTATCAGTGATAGGCAGCATGGTTTTGTGCAGGGAAGGTCATGCCTTACAAACCTAATAGAATTGTTTGAGGAAGTGACAAAGTTAATTGATGAGGGAAGGGTTGTAGATGTCATATACATGAACTTCAGAAAGGCGTTTGATAAGGTTTCCCATGGCAGGTTGATGGAAAAAGTGAAGTCGTATGGGGTTCAGGGTGTACTAGCTAGATGGATAAAGAACTGGCTGGGTAACAGGAGACAGAGAGTAGTGGTGGAAGGGAGTGTCTCAAAATGGAGAAGGGTGACTAGTGGTGTTCCACAGGGATCCGTGCTCGGACCACTGTTGTTTGTGATCTACATAAATGACCTGGAGGAAGGTATAGGTGGTCTGATTAGCAAGTTTGCAGATGATACTAAGATTGGTGGAGTTGCAGATAGCGAGGAGGACTGTCAGAGAATACAACAAAATATAGATAGATTGGAGAGTTAGGCAGAGAAATGGCAGATGGAGTTCAATCCAGGCAAATGCGAGGTGATGCATTTTGGAAGATCTAATTCAAGAGCGGACTATATGGTCAATGGAAGAGTCCTGGGGAAAATTGATGTACAGAGAGATCTGGGAGTTCAGGTCCATTGTACCCTGAAGGTGGCAACGCAGGTTGATAGAGTGGTCAAGAAGGCATACAGCATGCTTGCCTTCATCGGACGGGGTATTGAGTACAAGAGTCGGCAGGTCATGTTACAGTTGTATAGGACTTTGGTTAGGCCACATTTGGAATACTGCGTGCAGTTCTGGTCGCCACATTACCAGAAGGATGTGGATGCTTTAGAGAGGGTGCAGAGGAGGTTCACCAGGATGTTGCCTGGTATGGAGGGGGCTAGCTATGAAGAAAGGTTGAGTAGATTAGGATTGTTTTCATTGGAAAGACGGAGGTTGAGGGGGGACCTGATTGAGGTATACAAAATTATGAGAGGTATGGACAGGGTGGATAGCAACAAGCTTTTCCCAAGAGTGGGGGTGTCAGTTACAAGGGGTCACGATTTCAAAGTGAGAGGGGGAAAGTTTAAGGGAGATGTGTGTGGAACTTTTTTACGCAGAGGGTGGTGGGTGCCTGGAACGCTTTGCCAGCGGAGGTGGTAGAGGCGGGCACGATAGCATCATTTAAGAGGCATCTAGACAGGTATATGAACGGGCGGGGAACAGAGGGAAGTAGACCTTGGAAAATAGGAGACAGGTTTAGATAAAGGATCTGGATCGGCGCAGGCTGGGAGGGCCGAAGGGCCTGTTCCTGTGCTGTAATTTTCTTTGTTCTTTGTACCCAAGTAGCTTTTTGCAACTAAGGGGCAATTTAGCGTGGCCAATCCACCTACCCAGCACATCTTTGGGTTGTGGGGGTGAAACCCACGCAGACACGGGGAGAATGTGCAAACTCCACACGGACAGCGACCCAGGGCCGGGATCGAACCTGGGACCTCGGCACTGTGAGGCAGCAGTGCTAACCACTGCGCCATCCTGCTGTCGTTTCTACAATACCTTTAATTACACTCAGTGAATATGGGGATGTGCATTTAAAAGCTGTCACCTTTCATTGCGGGAGTGAGGGTGAAAATCTATCTCAATGTACCTGAGCTGTGCACACCTGTGGAAACATTAATCCAGGAGCAATCCAGGAGCTGTGCCGGTTCTCTGGCCTTGAATGTGGTCTGATCGGCTTGTGCCCGACAACAGATCATTTTGGATGTTTCTACCCCTAACAACAAATTGATAGAATGAGAGGCGCGTGGGAGGCTAAGATCACTGTAGCATTAATCATCTTGCAAATCAGAAACCTTTGTAAGGTGGGGCAGTACCAAAACATGGAGCACTTCCACCATCTAGTGGACACAAGGAAACACTGCAGCCTGACAAGAGGCTTCACGACTGGGGCAGAAATACCTATTAAAAACGATCAAACCATATATAATTATAAGAATTATAATTATTGTCAAGAGAAGGCTTACATTAACAGGGCAATGAGGTTACTGTGAAACGCCCCTAGTTGCCACACTCCGGCGCCTGTTCGGGTACGCTGAGGGAGAATTCAGAATGTCCAATCCACCTAACAGAACGTCTTTCGGGACTTGTGGAAGGAAACCGGAGCACCCGGAGGAAACCCACGCAGACACGGGGAGAACGTGGAGACTCCACACAGACAGTGAACCAAGGCTGGAATCGAACCTGAAACCCTGGTTGGTGTGAAGCCACAGTGCTAACCACTGTGCTACCGTGCTGCCCAATTTGCTTCAGCACCTGGCTGTGAAGAAAATGATGTATTATTACACGTCTCTCAAAATTCCTGTAAGTCTCGATTTGCAGAAGCTAACGTTCCTGAAGGTGCTGACTCTCACTGGGACACAGTTCCTGAAGGTGCTGACTCTCACTGGGGGACAGTTCCTGAAGGTGCTGACTCTCACTGGGGGACAGTTCCTGAAGGTGCTGACTCTCACTGGGTGACAGTTCCTGAAGGTGCTGACTCTCATTGGGACACAGTTCCTGGAGGTGCTGACTCTCACTGGGACACAGTTCCTGGAGGTGCTGACTCTCACTGGGACAGAGTTCCTGAAGGTGCTGACTCTCACTGGGACACAGTTCCTGAAGGTGCTGACTCTCACTGGGACACAGTTCCTGGAGGTGCTGACTCTCACTGGGACAGAGTTCCTGAAGGTGCTGACTCTCACTGGGACACAGTTCCTGAAGGTGCTGACTCTCACTGGGGGACAGTTCCTGAAGATGCTGACTCTCACTGGGACACAGTTCCTGAAGGTGCTGACTCTCACTGGGACACAGTTCCTGAAGGTGCTGACTCTCACTGGGACACAGTTCCTGAAGGTGCTGACTCTCACTGGGACACAGTTCCTGAAGGTGCTGACTCTCACTGGGGTACAGTTCCTGAAGGTGCTGACTCTCACTGGGACACAGTTCCTGAAGATGCTGACTCTCACTGGGGTACAGTTCCTGAAGGTGCTGACTCTCACTGGGACACAGTTCCTGAAGGTGCTGACTCTCACTGGGACACAGTTCCTTAAGGTGCTGACTCTCACCGGGGGACAGTTCCTGAAGGTGCTGACTCTCACTGGGACACAGTTCCTGAAGGTGCTGACTCTCACTGGGACACTGTTCCTGAAGGTGCTGACTCTCACTGGGACACAGTTCCTGAAGGTGCTGACTCTCACTGGGACACAGTTCCTGAAAGTGCTGACTCTCACTGGGACACAGTTCCTGAAGGTGCTGACTCTCACTGGGACACAGTTCCTGAAGGTGCTGACTCTCACTGGGACACAGTTCCTGAAGGTGCTGACTCTCACTGGGACACAGTTCCTGAAGGTGCTGACTCTCACTGGGGTACAGTTCCTGAAGGTGCTGACTCTCACTGGGACACAGTTCCTGAAGGTGCTGACTCTCACTGGGACACAGTTCCTGAAGGTGCTGACTCTCACTGGGACACAGTTCCTGAAGGTGCTGACTCTCACTGGGACACCGTTCCTGAAGGTGCTGACTCTCACTGGGACACAGTTCCTGAAGGTGCTGACTCTCACTGGGACACAGTTCCTGAAGGTGCTGACTCTCACTGGGACACAGTTCCTGAAGGTGCTGACTCTCACTGGGGGACAGTTCCTGAAGGTGCTGACTCTCACTGGGACACAGTTCCTGAAGGTGCTGACTCTCACTGGGGGACAGTTCCTGAAGGTGCTGACTCTCACTGGGGGACAGTTCCTGAAGGTGCTGACTCTCACTGGGACACAGTTCCTGAAGGTGCTGACTCTCACTGGGACATAGTTCCTGAAGGCGCTGACTCTCACTGGGACACAGTTCCTGAAGGTGCTGACCCTCACTGGGACACAGTTCCTGAAGGTGCTGACTCTCTCTGGGACACAGTTCCTGAAGGTGCTGACTCTCACTGAGACACAGTTCCTGAAGGTGCTGACTCTCACTGGGACACAGTTCCTGAAGGTGCTGACTCTCACTGGGACACAGTTCCTGAAGGTGCTGACTCTCACTGGGACACAGTTCCTGAAGGTGCTGACTCTCACTGGGACACAGTTCCTTAAGGTGCTGACTCTCACTGGGGTACAGTTCCTGAAGGTGATGACTCTCACTGGGACACAGTTCCTGAAGGTGCTGACTCTCACTGGGACACAGTTCCTGAAGGTGCTGACTCTCACTGGGGCTCAGTTCCTGAAGGTGCTGACTCTCACTGGGACAGAGTTCCTGAAGGTGCTGACCCTCACTGGGACACAGTTCCTGAAGGTGCTGACTCTCACTGGGACACAGTTCCTGAAGGTGCTGACTCTCACTGGGACACAGTTCCTGAAGGTGGTGACTCTCACTGGGGCACAGTTCCTGAAGGTGCTGACTCTCACTGGGACACAGTTCCTGAAGGTGCTGACTCCCACTGGGACACAGTTCCTGAAGGTGCTGACTCTCACTGGGACACAGTTCCTGAAGGTGCTGACTCTCACTGGGACACAGTTCCGGAAGGTGCTGACTCTCACTGGGGGACAGTTCCTGAAGGTGCTGACTCTCACTGGGGGACAGTTCCTGAAGGTGCTGACTCTCACTGGGACACTGTTCCTGAAGGTGCTGACTCTCACTGGGACACAGTTCCTGAAGGTGCTGACTCTCACTGGGGGACAGTTCCTGAATGTGCTGACTCTCACTTGGAGATATTTCCTGAAGGTGCTGACTCTCACTGGGGTACAGTTCCTGAAGGTGCTGACTCTCACTGGGACACAGTTCCTGAAGGTGCTGACTCTCACTGGGACACAGTTCCTGAAGGTGCTGACTCTCACTGGGACACAGTTCCTGAAGGTGCTGACTCCCACTGGGACACAGTTCCTGAAGGTGCTGACTCTCACTGGGACACAGTTCCTGAAGGTGCTGACTCTCACTGGGACACAGTTCCTGAAGGTGCTGACTCTCACTGGGGGACAGTTCCTGAAGATGCTGACTCTCACTGGGACACAGTTCCTGAAGGTGCTGACTCTCACTGGGACACAGTTCCTGAAGGTGCTGACTCTCACTGGGACACAGTTCCTGAAGGTGCTGACTCTCACTGGGACACAGTTCCTGAAGGTGCTGACTCTCACTGGGGTACAGTTCCTGAAGGTGCTGACTCTCACTGGGACACAGTTCCTGAAGATGCTGACTCTCACTGGGACACAGTTCCTGAAGGTGCTGACTCTCACTGGGACACAGTTCCTTAAGGTGCTGACTCTCACCGGGGGACAGTTCCTGAAGGTGCTGACTCTCACTGGGACACAGTTCCTGAAGGTGCTGACTCTCACTGGGACACTGTTCCTGAAGGTGCTGACTCTCACTGGGACACAGTTCCTGAAGGTGCTGACTCTCACTGGGACACAGTTCCTGAAAGTGCTGACTCTCACTGGGACACAGTTCCTGAAGGTGCTGACTCTCACTGGGACACAGTTCCTGAAGGTGCTGACTCTCACTGGGACACAGTTCCTGAAGGTGCTGACTCTCACTGGGACACAGTTCCTGAAGGTGCTGACTCTCACTGGGGTACAGTTCCTGAAGGTGCTGACTCTCACTGGGACACAGTTCCTGAAGGTGCTGACTCTCACTGGGACACAGTTCCTGAAGGTGCTGACTCTCACTGGGACACAGTTCCTGAAGGTGCTGACTCTCACTGGGACACCGTTCCTGAAGGTGCTGACTCTCACTGGGACACAGTTCCTGAAGGTGCTGACTCTCACTGGGACACAGTTCCTGAAGGTGCTGACTCTCACTGGGACACAGTTCCTGAAGGTGCTGACTCTCACTGGGGGACAGTTCCTGAAGGTGCTGACTCTCACTGGGACACAGTTCCTGAAGGTGCTGACTCTCACTGGGGGACAGTTCCTGAAGGTGCTGACTCTCACTGGGGGACAGTTCCTGAAGGTGCTGACTCTCACTGGGACACAGTTCCTGAAGGTGCTGACTCTCACTGGGACATAGTTCCTGAAGGCGCTGACTCTCACTGGGGGACAGTTCCTGAAGGTGCTGACCCTCACTGGGACACAGTTCCTGAAGGTGCTGACTCTCTCTGGGACACAGTTCCTGAAGGTGCTGACTCTCACTGAGACACAGTTCCTGAAGGTGCTGACTCTCACTGGGACACAGTTCCTGAAGGTGCTGACTCTCACTGGGACACAGTTCCTGAAGGTGCTGACTCTCACTGGGACACAGTTCCTGAAGGTGCTGACTCTCACTGGGACACAGTTCCTTAAGGTGCTGACTCTCACTGGGGTACAGTTCCTGAAGGTGATGACTCTCACTGGGACACAGTTCCTGAAGGTGCTGACTCTCACTGGGACACAGTTCCTGAAGGTGCTGACTCTCACTGGGGCTCAGTTCCTGAAGGTGCTGACTCTCACTGGGACAGAGTTCCTGAAGGTGCTGACCCTCACTGGGACACAGTTCCTGAAGGTGCTGACTCTCACTGGGACACAGTTCCTGAAGGTGCTGACTCTCACTGGGACACAGTTCCTGAAGGTGGTGACTCTCACTGGGGCACAGTTCCTGAAGGTGCTGACTCTCACTGGGACACAGTTCCTGAAGGTGCTGACTCCCACTGGGACACAGTTCCTGAAGGTGCTGACTCTCACTGGGACACAGTTCCTGAAGGTGCTGACTCTCACTGGGACACAGTTCCTGAAGGTGCTGACTCTCACTGGGGGACAGTTCCTGAAGGTGCTGACTCTCACTGGGGGACAGTTCCTGAAGGTGCTGACTCTCACTGGGACACTGTTCCTGAAGGTGCTGACTCTCACTGGGACACAGTTCCTGAAGGTGCTGACTCTCACTGGGGGACAGTTCCTGAATGTGCTGACTCTCACTTGGAGATATTTCCTGAAGGTGCTGACTCTCACTGGGGTACAGTTCCTGAAGGTGCTGACTCTCACTGGGACACAGTTCCTGAAGGTGCTGACTCTCACTGGGACACAGTTCCTGAAGGTGCTGACTCTCACTGGGACACAGTTCCTGAAGGTGCTGACTCCCACTGGGACACAGTTCCTGAAGGTGCTGACTCTCACTGGGACACAGTTCCTGAAGGTGCTGACTCTCACTGGGACACAGTTCCGGAAGGTGCTGACTCTCACTGGGGGACAGTTCCTGAAGGTGCTGACTCTCACTGGGGGACAGTTCCTGAAGGTGCTGACTCTCACTGGGACACTGTTCCTGAAGGTGCTGACTCTCACTGGGACACAGTTCCTGAAGGTGCTGACTCTCACTGGGGGACAGTTCCTGAATGTGCTGACTCTCACTTGGAGATATTTCCTGAAGGTGCTGACTCTCACTGGGGTACAGTTCCTGAAGGTGCTGACTCTCACTGGGGCACAGTTCCTGAAGGTGCTGACTCTCACTGGGACACAGTTCCTGAAGGTGCTGACTCTCACTGGGACACAGTTCCTGAAGGTGCTGACTCTCACTGGGACACAGTTCCTGAAGGTGCTGACTCTCACTGGGACACAGTTCCTGAAGGTGCTGACTCTCACTGGGACACAGTTCCTGAAGGTGCTGACTCTCACTGGGACACAGCTCCTGAAGGTGCTGACTCTCACTGGGACACAGTTCCTGAAGGTGCTGACTCTCACTGGGACACAGTTCCTGAAGGTGCTGACTCTCACTGGGGACAGTTCCTGAAGGTGCTGACTCTCACTGGGACACAGTTCCTGAAGGTGCTGACTCTCACTGGGACACAGTTCCTGAAGGTGCTGACTCTCACTGGGGCACAGTTCCTGAAGGTGCTGACTCTCACTGGGGGACAGTTCCTGAAGGTGCTGACTCTCCCTGGGGGTCAGTTGCTGAAGGTGCTGACTCTCACTGGGACACAGTTCCTGAAGGTGCTGACTCTCACTGGGGGACAGTTCCTGAAGGTGCTGACTCTCACTGGGGGACAGTTCCTGAAGATGCTGACTCTCACTGGGACACAGTTCCTGAAGGTGCTGACTCTCACTGGGACACAGTTCCTGAAGGTGCTGACTCTCACTGGGGCACAGTTCCTGAAGGTGCTGACTCTCACTGGGGGACAGTTCCTGAAGGTGCTGACTCTCCCTGGGGGTCAGTTGCTGAAGGTGCTGACTCTCACTGGGACACAGTTCCTGAAGGTGCTGACTCTCACTGGGGGACAGTTCCTGAAGGTGCTGACTCTCACTGGGACACAGTTCCTGAAGGTGCTGACTCTCACTGGGACACAGTTCCTGAAGGTGCTGACTCTCACTGGGACACAGTTCCTGAAGGTGCTGACTCTCACTGGGACACAGTTCCTGAAGGTGCTGACTCTCACTGGGACACAGTTCCTGAAGGTGCTGACTCTCACTGGGACACAGTTCCTGAAGGTGCTGACTCTCACTGGGACACAGTTCCTGAAGGTGCTGACTTTCACTGGGACACAGTTCCTGAAGGTGCTGACTCTCACTGGGACACAGTTCCTGAAGGTGCTGACTCTCACTGGGACACAGTTCCTGAAGGTGCTGACTCTCACTGGGACACAGTTCCTGAAGGTGCTGACTCTCACTGGGACACAGTTCCTTAAGGTGCTGACTCTCACTGGGACACAGTTCCTGAAGGTGCTGACTCTCACTGGGACACAGTTCCTGAAGGTGCTGACTCTCACTGGGACACAGTTCCTTAAGGTGCTGACTCTCACTGGGGTACAGTTCCTGAAGGTGATGACTCTCACTGGGACACAGTTCCTGAAGGTGCTGACTCTCACTGGGACACAGTTCCTGAAGGTGCTGACTCTCACTGGGACACAGTTCCTGAAGGTGCTGACTCTCACTGGGACACAGTTCCTGAAGGTGCTGACTCTCACTGGGACACAGTTCCTGAAGGTGCTGACTCTCACTGGGGCTCAGTTCCTGAAGGTGCTGACTCTCACTGGGACAGAGTTCCTGAAGGTGCTGACTCTCACTGGGACACAGTTCCTGAAGGTGCTGACTCTCACTGGGACACAGTTCCTGAAGGTGCTGACTCTCACTGGGACACAGTTCCTGAAGGTGCTGACTCTCACTGGGACACAGTTCCTGAAGGTGCTGACTCTCACTGGGACACAGTTCCTGAAGGTGCTGACTCCCACTGGGACACAGTTCCTGAAGGTGCTGACTCTCACTGGGACACAGTTCCTGAAGGTGCTGACTCTCACTGGGACACAGTTCCGGAAGGTGCTGACTCTCACTGGGGGACAGTTCCTGAAGGTGCTGACTCTCACTGGGGGACAGTTCCTGAAGGTGCTGACTCTCACTGGGACACTGTTCCTGAAGGTGCTGACTCTCACTGGGACACAGTTCCTGAAGGTGCTGACTCTCACTGGGACACAGTTCCTGAAGGTGCTGACTCTCACTGGGGTACAGTTCCTGAAGGTGCTGACTCTCACTGGGACACAGTTCCTGAAGGTGCTGACTCTCACTGGGACACAGTTCCTGAAGGTGCTGACTCTCACTGGGGTACAGTTCCTGAAGGTGCTGACTCTCACTGGGACACAGTTCCTGAAGGTGCGGACTCTCACTGGGACACAGTTCCTGAAGGTGCTGACTCTCACTGGAACACAGTTCCTGAAGGTGCTGACTCTCACTGGGACACAGTTCCTGAAGGTGCTGACTCTCACTGGGACACAGTTCCTGAAGGTGCTGACTCTCACTGGGACACAGTTCCTGAAGGTGCTGACTCTCCCTGGGACACAGTTCCTGAAGGTGCTGACTCTCCCTGGGACACAGTTCCTGAAGGTGCTGACTCTCACTGGGGGACAGTTCCTGAAGGTGCTGACTCTCACTGGGGGACAGTTCCTGAAGATGCTGACTCTCACTGGGACACAGTTCCTGAAGGTGCTGACTCTCACTGGGACACAGTTCCTGAAGGTGCTGACTCTCACTGGGGCACAGTTCCTGAAGGTGCTGACTCTCACTGGGGGACAGTTCCTGAAGGTGCTGACTCTCCCTGGGGGTCAGTTGCTGAAGGTGCTGACTCTCACTGGGACACAGTTCCTGAAGGTGCTGACTCTCACTGGGGGACAGTTCCTGAAGGTGCTGACTCTCACTGGGACACAGTTCCTGAAGGTGCTGACTCTCACTGGGACACAGTTCCTGAAGGTGCTGACTCTCACTGGGACACAGTTCCTGAAGGTGCTGACTCTCACTGGGACACAGTTCCTGAAGGTGCTGACTCTCACTGGGACACAGTTCCTGAAGGTGCTGACTATCACTGGGACACTGTTCCTGAAGGTGCTGACTCTCACTGGGACACAGTTCCTGAAGGTGCTGACTCTCACTGGGACACTGTTCCTGAAGGTGCTGACTCTCACTGGGACACAGTTCCTGAAGGTGCTGACTCTCACTGGGACACAGTTCCTGAAGGTGCTGACTCTCACTGGGACACAGTTCCTGAAGGTGCTGACTCTCACTGGGACACAGTTCCTGAAGGTGCTGACTCTCACTGGGGGACAGTTCCTGAAGGTGCTGACTCTCACTGGGGGACAGTTCCTGAAGGTGCTGACTCTCCCAGGGACACAGTTACTGAAGGTGCTGACTCTCACTGGGACACAGTTCCTGAAGGTGCTGACTCTCACTGGGACACAGTTCCTGAAGGTGCTGACTCTCACTGGGACACAGTTCCTGAAGGTGCTGACTTTCACTGGGACACAGTTCCTGAAGGTGCTGACTCTCACTGGGACACTGTTCCTGAAGGTGCTGACTCTCACTGGGGTACAGTTCCTGAAGGTGCTGACTCACTGGGACACAGTTCCTGAAGGTGCTGACTCTCACTGGGACACAGTTCCTGAAGGTGCTGACTCTCACTGGGACACAGTTCCTGAAGGTGCAGACTCTCACTGGGGGACAGTTCCTGAAGGTGCTGACTCTCACTGGGATACAGTTCCTGAAGGTGCTGACTCTCACTGGGACACAGTTGCTGAAGGTGCTGACTCTCACTGGGACACAGTTCCTGAAGGTGCTGATTCTCACTGGGACACAGTTCCTGGAGGTGCTGACTCTCACTGGGGGACAGTTCCTGAAGGTGCTGACTCTCACTGGGACACAGTTCCTGAAGGTGCTGACTCTCACAGTGAGACAGTTCCTGAAGGTGCTGACTCTCACTGGGACACAGTTCCTGAAGGTGCTGACTCACTGGGACACAGTTCCTGAAGGTGCTGACACTCACTGGGACACAGTTCCTGAAGGTTCTGAATCTCACTGGGGCTCAGTTCCTGAAGGTGCTGACTCTCACTGGGACACAGTTCCTGAAGGTGCTGACTCTCACTGGGACACAATTCCTGAAGGTGCTGACTCTCACTGGGGGACAGTTCCTGAAGGTGCTGACTCTCACTGGGGCACCGTTCCTGAAGGTGCTGACTCTCACTGGGACACAGTTCCTGAAGGTGCTGACTCTCACTGGGACACAGTTCCTGAAGGTGCTGACTCTCACTGGGACACAGTTCCTGAAGGTGCTGACTCTCACTGGGACACAGTTCCTGAAGGTGCTGACTCTCACTGGGGGACAGTTCCTGAAGGTGCTGACTCTCACTTGGAGATAGTTCCTGAAAGTGCTGACTCTCACTGGGACACAGTTCCTGAAGGTGCTGACTCTCACTGGGACACAGTTCCTGAAGGTGCTGACTCTCACTGGGACACAGTTCCTGAAGGTGCTGACTCTCACTGGGACACAGTTCCTGAAGATGTTGACTCTCACTGGGATACAGTTCCCAAAGGTGCTGACTCTCACTGGGACACAGTTCCTGAAGGTGCTGACTCTCACTGGGGACAGTTCCTGAAGGTGCTGACTCTCACTGGGACACAGTTCCTGAAGGTGCTGACTCTCACTGGGATACAGTTCCTGAAGGTGCTGACTCTCACTGGGGGACAGTTCCTGAAGGTGCTGACTCTCACTGGGACACAGTTCCTGAAGGTGCTGACTCTCACTGGGGTACAGATACTGAAGGTGCTGACTCTCACTGGGGGACAGTTCCTGAAGGTGCTGACTCTCACTGGGACACAGTTCCTGAAGGTGCTGACTCTCACTGGGACACAGTTCCTGAAGGTGCTGACTCTCACTGGGACACAGTTCCTGAAGGTGCTGACTCTCACTGGGACACAGTTCCTGGAGGTGCTGACTCTCACTGGGGGACAGTTCCTGAAGGTGCTGACTCTCACTGGGACACAGTTCCTTGTTGGTGCTGACTCTCACTGGGACACAGTTCCTGAAGGTGCTGACTCTCACTGGGACACAGTTCCTGAAGGTGCTGACTCACTGGGACACAGTTCCTGAAGGTGCTGACACTCACTGGGGGACAGTTCCTGAAGGTGCTGACTCTCACTGGGACACAGTTCCTGAAGGTGCTGACTCTCACTGGGGGACAGTTCCTGAAGGTGCTGACTCTCACTGGGACACAGTTCCTGAAGGTGCTGACTCTCACTGGGACACAGTTCCTGAAGGTGCTGACTCTCACTGGGACACAGTTCCTGAAGGTGCTGACTCTCACTGGCACACAGTTCCTGAATTTGCTGACTCTCACCGGGACACAGTTCCTGAAGGTGCTGACTCTCACTGGGACACAGTTCCTGAAGGTGCTGACCCTCACTGGGGGACAGTTCCTGAAGGTGCTGACTCTCACTGGGGCACCGTTCCTGAAGGTGCTGACTCTCACTGGGGTACAGATCCTGAAGGTGCTGACTCTCACTGGGACACAGTTCCTGAAGGTGCTGACTCTCACTGGGACACAGTTCCTGAAGGTGCTGACTCTCACTGGGACACAGTTCCTGAAGGTGCTGACTCTCACTGGGACACAGTTCCTGAAGGTGCTGGCTCTCACTGGGGGACAGTTCCTGAATGTGCTGACTCTCACTTGGAGATAGTTCCTGAAAGTGCTGACTCTCACTGGGACACAGTTCCTGAAGGTGCTGACTCTCACTGGGACACAGTTCCTGAAGGTGCTGACTCACTGGGACACAGTTCCTGAAGGTGCTGACACTCACTGGGGGACAGTTCCTGGAGGTGCTGACTCTCACTGGAGGACAGTTCCTGAAGGTGCTGACTCTCACTGGGACACAGTTCCTGAAGGTGCTGACTCTCACTGGGACACAGTTCCTGAAGGTGCTGACTCTCACTGGGACACAGTTCCTGAAGGTGCTGACTCACTGGGACACAGTTCCTGAAGGTGCTGACACTCACTGGGGGACAGTTCCTGAAGGTGCTGACTCTCACTGGGACACAGTTCCTGAAGGTGCTGACTCTCACTGGGGGACAGTTCCTGAAGGTGCTGACTCTCACTGGGACACAGTTCCTGAAGGTACTGACTCTCACTGGGACACAGTTCCTGAAGGTGCTGACTCTCACTGGGACACAGTTCCTGAAGGTGCTGACTCTCACTGGGACACAGTTCCTGAAGGTGCTGACTCTCACTGGCACACAGTTCCTGAATTTGCTGACTCTCACCGGGACACTGTTCCTGAAGGTGCTGACTCTCACTGGGACACAGTTCCTGAAGGTGCTGACCCTCACTGGGGGACAGTTCCTGAAGGTGCTGACTCTCACTGGGGCACCGTTCCTGAAGGTGCTGACTCTCACTGGGGTACAGATCCTGAAGGTGCTGACTCTCACTGGGACATAGTTCCTGAAGGTGCTGACTCTCACTGGCACACAGTTCCTGAATTTGCTGACTCTCACCGGGACACTGTTCCTGAAGGTGCTGACTCTCACTGGCACACAGTTCCTGAATTTGCTGACTCTCACCGGGACACTGTTCCTGAAGGTGCTGACTCTCACTGGGACACAGTTCCTGAAGGTGCTGACCCTCACTGGGGGTCAGTTCCTGAAGGTGCTGACTCTCACTGGGGCACCGTTCCTGAAGGTGCTGACTCTCACTGGGGTACAGATCCTGAAGGTGCTGACTCTCACTGGAACACAGTTCCTGAAGGTGCTGACTCTCACTGGGACACAGTTCCTGAAGGTGCTGACTCTCACTGGGACACAGTTCCTGAAGGTGCTGACTCTCACTGGGACACAGTTCCTGAAGGTGCTGACTCTCACTGGGACACAGTTCCTGAAGGTGCTGACTCTCACTGGGGGACAGTTCCTGAATGTGCTGACTCTCACTTGGAGATAGTTCCTGAAAGTGCTGACTCTCACTGGGACACAGTTCCTGAAGGTGCTGACTCTCACTGGGACACAGTTCCTGAAGGTGCTGACTCTCACTGGGACACAGTTCCTGAAGGTGCTGACTCTCACTGGGACACAGTTCCTGAAGGTGCTGACTCTCACTGGGGGACAGTTCCTGAAGGTGCTGACTCTCACTGGGACACAGTTCCTGAAGGTGCTGACACTCACTGGGACAGAGTTCCTGAAGGTGCTGACTCTCACTGGGACACAGTTCCTGAAGGTGCTGACTTTCACTGGGACACAGTTCCTGAAGGTGCTGACTATCACTGGGACACAGTTCCTGAAGGTGCTGACTCTCACTGGGACACAGTTCCTGAAGGTGCTGACTCTCACTGGGACACAGTTCCTGAAGGTGCTGACTCTCACTGGGACACAGTTCCTGAAGGTGCTGACTCTCACTGGGACACAGTTCCTGGAGGTGCTGACTCTCACTGGGGGACAGTTCCTGAAGGTGCTGACTCTCACTGGGACACAGTTCCTGAAGGTGCTGACTCTCACTGGGACACAGTTCCTGAAGGTGCTGACTCTCACTGGGACACAGTTCCTGAAGGTGCTGACTCACTGGGACACAGTTCCTGAAGGTGCTGACACTCACTGGGGGACAGTTCCTGAAGGTGCTGACTCTCACTGGGACACAGTTCCTGAAGGTGCTGACTCTCACTGGGGGACAGTTCCTGAAGGTGCTGACTCTCACTGGGACACAGTTCCTGAAGGTGCTGACTCTCACTGGGACACAGTTCCTGAGGGTGCTGACTCTCACTGGCACACAGTTCCTGAATTTGCTGACTCTCACCGGGACACAGTTCCTGAAGGTGCTGACTCTCACTGGGACACAGTTCCTGAAGGTGCTGACCCTCACTGGGGGACAGTTCCTGAAGGTGCTGACTCTCACTGGGGCACCGTTCCTGAAGGTGCTGACTCTCACTGGGGTACAGATCCTGAAGGTGCTGACTCTCACTGGGACACAGTTCCTGAAGGTGCTGACTCTCACTGGGACACAGTTCCTGAAGGTGCTGACTCTCACTGGGACACAGTTCCTGAAGGTGCTGACTCTCACTGGGACACAGTTCCTGAAGGTGCTGGCTCTCACTGGGGGACAGTTCCTGAATGTGCTGACTCTCACTTGGAGATAGTTCCTGAAAGTGCTGACTCTCACTGGGACACAGTTCCTGAAGGTGCTGACTCTCACTGGGACACAGTTCCTGAAGGTGCTGACTCACTGGGACACAGTTCCTGAAGGTGCTGACACTCACTGGGGGACAGTTCCTGGAGGTGCTGACTCTCACTGGAGGACAGTTCCTGAAGGTGCTGACTCTCACTGGGACACAGTTCCTGAAGGTGCTGACTCTCACTGGGACACAGTTCCTGAAGGTGCTGACTCTCACTGGGACACAGTTCCTGAAGGTGCTGACTCACTGGGACACAGTTCCTGAAGGTGCTGACACTCACTGGGGGACAGTTCCTGAAGGTGCTGACTCTCACTGGGACACAGTTCCTGAAGGTGCTGACTCTCACTGGGGGACAGTTCCTGAAGGTGCTGACTCTCACTGGGACACAGTTCCTGAAGGTGCTGACTCTCACTGGGACACAGTTCCTGAAGGTGCTGACTCTCACTGGGACACAGTTCCTGAAGGTGCTGACTCTCACTGGCACACAGTTCCTGAATTTGCTGACTCTCACCGGGACACTGTTCCTGAAGGTGCTGACTCTCACTGGGACACAGTTCCTGAAGGTGCTGACCCTCACTGGGGGACAGTTCCTGAAGGTGCTGACTCTCACTGGGGCACCGTTCCTGAAGGTGCTGACTCTCACTGGGGTACAGATCCTGAAGGTGCTGACTCTCACTGGGACACAGTTCCTGAAGGTGCTGACTCTCACTGGGACACAGTTCCTGAAGGTGCTGACTCTCACTGGGACACAGTTCCTGAAGGTGCTGACTCTCACTGGGACACAGTTCCTGAAGGTGCTGACTCTCACTGGGGGACAGTTCCTGAATGTGCTGACTCTCACTTGGAGATAGTTCCTGAAAGTGCTGACTCTCACTGGGACACAGTTCCTGAAGGTGCTGACTCTCACTGGGACACAGTTCCTGAAGGTGCTGACTCTCACTGGGACACAGTTCCTGAAGGTGCTGACTCTCACTGGGACACAGTTCCTGAAGGTGCTGACTCTCACTGGGGGACAGTTCCTGAAGGTGCTGACTCTCACTGGGATACAGTTCCTGAAGGTGCTGACTCTCACTGGGACACAGTTCCTGAAGGTGCTGACTCTCACTGGGATACAGTTCCTGAAGGTGCTGACTCTCACTGGGGGACAGTTCCTGAAGTTGCTGACTCTCACTGGGATACAGTTCCTGAAGGTGCTGACTCTCACTGGGACACAGTTCCTGAAGGTGCTGATTCGCACTGGGGGATAGTTCCTGAAGGTGCTGACTTTCACTGGGACACAGTTCCTGAAGGTGCTGACTCTCACTGGGGTACAGTTCCTGAAGGTGCTGACTCTCACTGGGGGAGAGTTCCTGAAGGTGCTGACTCTCACTGGGACACAGTTCCTGAAGGTGCTGACTCTCACTGGGGGACAGTTCCTGAAGGTGCTGACTCTCACTGGGACACAGTTCCTGAAGGTGCTGACTCTCACTGGGGGACAGTTCCTGAATGTGCTGACTCTCACTTGGAGATAGTTCCTGAAAGTGCTGACTCTCACTGGGACACAGTTCCTGAAGGTGCTGACTCTCACTGGGGGACAGTTCCTGAAGGAGCTGACTCTCACTGGGACACAGTTCCTGAAGGTGCTGACTCTCACTGGGGGACAGTTCCTGAAGGAGCTGACTCTCACTGGGACACAGTTCCTGAAGGTGCTGACTCTCACTGGGGGACAGTTCCTGAAGGTGCTGACTCTCACTGGGACACAGTTCCTGAAGGTGCTGACTCTCACTGGGGGACAGTTCCTGAAGGTGCTGACTCTCACTGGGGGACAGTTCCTGAAGGTGCTGACTCTCACTGGGACACAGTTCCTGAAGGTGCTGACTCTCACTGGGACACAGTTCCTGAAGGTGCTGACACTCACTGGGGGACAGTTCCTGAAGGTGCTGACTCTCACTGGGACACAGTTCCTGAAGGTGCTGACTCTCACTGGGACACAGTTCCTGAAGGTGCTGACTCTCACTGGGACACAGTTCCTGAAGGTGCTGACTCTCACTGGGACACAGTACCTGAAGGTGCTGACTCTCACTGGGACAGAGTTCCTGAAGGTGCTGACTCTCACTGGGACACAGTTCCTGAAGGTGCTGACTCTCACTGGGACACAGTTCCTGAAGGTGCTGACTTTCACTGGGACACAGTTCCTGAAGGTGCTGACTCTCACTGGGGGACAGTTCCTGAAGCTGCTGACTCACTGGGACACAGTTCCTGAAGGTGCTGACTCTCACTGGGACACAGTTCCTGAAGGTGCTGACTCTCACTGGGACACAGATCCTGAAGGTGTTGACTCTCACTGGGACACAGTTCCTGAAGGTGCTGACTCTCACTGGGGAACAGTTCCTGAAGGTGCTGACTCTCACTGGGGCACCGTTCCTGAAGGTGCTGACTCTCACTGGGACACAGTTCCTGATGGTGCTGACTCTCACTGGGGGACAGTTCCTGATGGTTCTGACTCTCACTGGGACACAGTTCCTGAAGGTGCTGACTCTCAGTGGGATACAGTTCCTGAAGGTGCTGACTCTCACTGGGACACAGTTCCTGATGGTGCTGACTCTCACTGGGGTACAGTTCCTGATGGTGCTGACTCTCACTGGGGTACAGTTCCTGATGGTGCTGACTCTCACTGGGGGACAGTTCCTGATGGTGCTGACTCTCACTGGGACACAGTTCCTGAAGGTGCTGTCTCTCACTGGGGGACAGTTCCTGAAGGTGCTGACTCTCACTGGGACACAGTTCCTGAAGGTGATGACTCTCACTGGGACACAGTTCCTGAAGGTGCTGACTCTCACTGGGACACAGTTCCTGAAGGTGCTGACTCTCACTGGGAGCAGTTCCTGAAGGTGCTGACTCTCACTGGGACACAGTTCCTGAAGGTGCTGACTCTCACTGGGGGACAGTTCCTGAAGGTGCTGACTCTCACTGGGACACAGTTCCTGAAGGTGCTGACTCTCACTGGGACACAGTTCCTGAAGGTGCTGACTCTCACTGGGACACAGTTCCTGAAGGTGCTGACTCTCACTGGGACACAGTTCCTGAAGGTGCTGACTCTCACTGGGACACAGTTCCTGAAGGTGCTGACTCTCACTGGGGGACAGTTCCTGAAGGTGCTAACTCTCACTGGGACACAGATCCTGAAGGTGCTGACTCTCACTGGGAGACAGTTCCTGAAGGTGCTGACTCTCACTGGGACACAGTTCCTGAAGGTGCTGACTCTCACTGGGACACAGTTCCTGAAGGTGCTGACTCTCACTGGAGGACAGTTCCTGAAGGTGCTGACTCTCACTGGGACACAGTTCCTGAAGGTGCTGACTCTCACTGGGGGACAGTTCCTGAAGGTGCTGACTCTCACTGGGACACAGATCCTGAAGGTGCTGACTCTCACTGGGACACAGTTCCTGAAGGTGCTGACTCTCACTGGGACACAGTTCCTGAAGGCGCTGACTCTCACTGGGAGACAGTTCCTGAAGGTGCTGACTCTCACTGGGGGACAGTTCCTGAAGGTGCTGACTCTCACTGGGGGACAGTTCCTGAAGGCGCTGACCCTCACTGCCTTCCGACGGGCCAACGATGCAGATATTCTGTTCTCCTGGTCCTCGACTTTTCCCCTTAGGTTCCCCTGGCTGCCACCAACCTTTTGCCCTCCGCCTGCTGGATGATGGCGCTGTCACTCTGGTCCGTCAAAACCTTTTCCAGGTCGAGGATCGCCCTCACCTGAGTTGCCAGTTTCTTCCCCAGCCCATTGATGGCCTTCTGCATGGTGGCCATCGACTCCGCTACCTTGACCATCACCTGGATCTCTATCCTGAATGCTCGCTTCATGGCGGTCAGCTCCTACACCAGGAAGCTCTTCCATCCAACTCTAGGTGGCTGTGGTGGGGGGGGGGGGGGGGGGGGGGGGGGGGTGCGGGGGGGGGGGGGGGGAGGCTGATGCTCGGGTCGCTGACCGTCCTCCCAGCGTCCGTGGCCCCTTCGCTGCGTGTGTCTGCCGTCTCATTTGCCAGCTGCCCGTGGCTCTTTCCGCCGCTTCTGCGGTCTCCCCGGCCCTTCGACCTCCCGGTCGTTAACATCTTTTCTTGGTTGCCCTCCTTTGGTTGTTGAGAGATTATTTTCTTTGAAATCTGGACAAAGTCCAGGTAAACATGCCTTTTCTTTGTCTTGGTTCGGAGGAGAGTCAGCTGATATGTTTCCGTTCAGCACATCCCCATCTCCGGAAGTCCAGGTCTGTGTAATTCTATCCTGCGACAATCAGATGAACTGTCTGAGATATTGCTGGAGTTTTCTACCTGAGAGTTTACAGCAGCTTTTATACTCACTCTGCTGTACAGCTGCTTGTCTGATCTCTGTGCAGAGATTCTGTCTGTGTTGTGATGCGAGTTCTCAGACTGGGCTTTTCCCAGCCCTGCAGACAGAGGATTAAACAGTTACAGACCTGCTGGGAGAATCTGATTGCAGCCTTTCAAATCTGCCTCTAAAATCGCTTGGCAGAGAGAGAGAGAGAGAGAGTGTCTTTAAGATGGCCTAAGGGGACATAGCCTCAAAATAAGGGGAAGTAGATTTAGGACTGAGTTTAGGAGGAACTTCTTCACCCAAAGGGTTGTGAATCTATGGAATTCCTTGCCCAGTGAAGCAGTTGAGGCTCCTTCATTACATGTTTTTAAGATAAAGATGGATAGTTTTTTGAAGAATAAAGGGATTAAGGGTTATTGTGTTCGGGCCGGAAAGTGGAGCTGAGTCCACAAAAGATCAGCCATGATCTAATTGAATGGTGGAGCAGGCTCGAGGGGCCAGATGGCCGACTCCTGCTCCTAGTTCTTATGGCCTTTCACAGAACTGACAAAATGGGGCTTGCTTCTCCGATTCCAGAAGTTTCTGAAAAGCTCCACCAATCCCAAATGAGAATCAGTCCAAGGCTCAGAATTCAAACGTGTTCATTGGCTGCTTGCGGGGGGGGGGGGGGGGGGGGGGGGGGGCGTGATTTAGCAAGTTCCTTACAATACTAATAACATCAAGGGAACCGCAGGGACTCGCCAAGGATCCTTAGTCAGCATCTTCCAAACCCACGACCACTACCATCTAGAAGGAGGAGAGCAGCAGATACCTGGGAACCCCACCACCTGGAGGGTCCCCTCCGAGTCACTCCCCACCCTGACTGGGAAAGATATCGGCCGTTCCTTCACTGTCACTGGGGCAAAATCCTGGAACACCCTCCCTAACAGCACAGTGGGTGTACCTACACCTCAGGGACTGCCGCGGTTCAAGAAGGCAGCTGACCCCCACCTTCTGAAGGGCAATTAGGGATGGGCAGTAAGTGTTGGTCTAGCCAGCGATGCCCACATCATGCGAAAGAATAATAAAACACCCCCAGCTCCAGCATTCCACCCTCAGCCTCTTCCCTTCTATCTCATAGTTTAACAAACTCCTCTGAATCTCCTGCTTTGGCTAAGCTGATTCTCCGAATATTATCTTATTTGTGCACAATAATTTGCAGCAGATGGCATTGGTGTGCTGTTGCCTTCTTGTATAAACTGCTGCTGTTTGATTATTGACCAGTTGTAGTACCGACAGCAGTGAGGCAGCGGTGACTGAGTGTGTGTGTGTGTGGGGGGGGGTTGGTGATTTCATAGCCCAGACTGACTGTCAGTGAACAGCAGTGAGGCAGCGGTGACTGAGTCTGTGTGTGTGTGTGGGGGGGGGGGGGGGGGGGGTTGGTGATTTCATAGCCCAGACTGACTGTCAGTGAACAGCAGTGAGGCAGCGGTGACTGAGTGTGTGTGTGTGTGTGGGGGGGGGGGGGGGGGGGGTTGGTGATTTCATAGCCCAGACTGACTGTCAGTGAACAGCAGTGAGGCAGCGGTGATGCACAATGTTCATTAATTCATCCAGTCTCTGCAGAATAGAAGTGATCATCTCCAGTCCCAGAGTGTGGGGTTAGACTGCATCAGGCATTATTCCATCTCCACCTTCTCCAGATCGTGATCATTATCTTTCTATTAGATTGTATTAGAATTGTTCGAAATATGTGGAACATTTTATGTGTTAACGAATATATGTTAGAAGTTGTATGTAATAATCTCTAAAGGAATCTTTGAGAGATTATAATATCCTCAATACTCCCGAGAAGTTTAAACAACAGAGGTTTATTTTGGCAAACAGAAGTAAAGGCTGCAAGGCAGCGTATCGCACGCAGGTCCCAGCCGGGGCGACCAATCCTGGTTCTCTCAATCCGTGACAGCATTTAAGTGTTAGTTTCACGAGTCCCAGCTTCTCCACCCATCAAAGGAGGAGCTTGTACTCCACGGGCTCCATGGAGAGATCAATTGGGTCATCCCCATGGATCTCATGAAGGTTATTAGAGAGATAAAATATATAATGTAATATATATGTATACAACCATCTGTATCACTGTCATAGATATATCTACTCTGTGTCTATGCGTCTTTATGACTGTTTATGTCTATATGTGTGTGAGTATGGCTTTTGTTACGACACTGTTGTAAAACGTTTGTCTGCTCTATGTTTCCTTTTATTAAATTCCTGTCTGAGCAGACTTTAAACTACAGTCTTCTTGTTAGCAGCTACAACACTTGAAATTTCTGCTTAAAGAACAAAGAACAAAGAAAAGTACAGCGCAGGAACAGGCCCTTCGGCCCTCCAAGCCTGTGCCAACCATGCTGCCCGTCTAAACTAAAATCTTCTACACTTCCGGGGTCCGTATCCCTCTATTCCCATCCTATTCATGTATTTGTCAAGATGCCCCTTAAATGTCACTATCGTCCCTGCTTCCACCACCTCCTCCGGCAGCGAGTTCCAGGCACCCACTACCCTCTGTGTAAAAAACTTGCCTCGTACATTTCCTCTAAACCTTGCCCCTTGCACCTTAAACCTATGCCCCCGAGTAATTGACCCCTCTACCCTGGGAAAACGCCTCTGACTATCCACTCTGTCTATGCCCCTCATAATTTTGTAGACCTCTATCAGGTCGCCCCTCAACCTCCATCGTTCCAGTGAGAACAAACCGAGTTTATTCAACCGCTCCTCATAGCTAATACCCTCCATACCAGGCAACATCCTGGTAAATCTCTTCTGCACCCTCTCTAAAGCCGCCACATCCTTCTGGTAGTGTGGCGACCAGAATTGAACACTATACTCCAAGTATGGCCTAACTAAGGTTCTGTACAGCTGCAACATGACTTGCCAATTCTTATACTCAATGCCCCGGCCAATGAAGGCAAGCATACTGTATGCCTTCTTGACTACCTTCTCCACCTGTGTTGCCCCTTCCAGTGACCTGTGGACTTGTACACCTAGATATCTCTGACTGTCAATGCTCTTGAGGGTTCTACCATTCACTGTATATTACCTACCTGCATTAGACCTTCCAAATTGCATTACCTCACATTTGTCCGGATTAAACTCCATCTGCCATCTCTCCGCCCAAGTCTCCAAACGATCTAAATCCTGCTGTATCCTCTGACAGTCCTCATCGCTATCTGCAATTCCACCAACCTTTGTGTCGTCTCCAAACTTACTAATCAGACCAATTACATTTTCCTCCAAATCATTTGTATATACTACGAACAGCAAAGGTCCCAGCACTGATCCCTGCGGAACACCACTAATAACAGCCCTCCAATCAGAAAAGCACCCTTCCATTGCTACTCTCTGCCTTCTATGACCTAGCCAGTTCTGTATCCATCTTGCCAGCTCACCTCTGATCCCGTGTGACTTCACCTTTTGTACCAGTCTGCCATGAGGGACCTTGTCAAAGGCCTTACTGAAGTCCATATAGACAACATCCACTGCCCTACCTGCATCAATCATCTTTGTGACCTCCTTGAAAAACTCTATCAAGTTAGTGAGACACGACCTCCCCTTCAAAAAACCATGCTGCCTCTCACTTATACGTCCATTTGCTTCCAAATGGGAATAGATCATGTCTCGAAGAATTCTCTCCAGTAATTTCCCTACCACTGACGTAAGGCTCACCGGCCTGTAGTTCCCTGGATTATCCTTGCTACCCTTCTTAAACAAAGGAGCAACATTGGCTATTCTCCAGTCCTCCGGGACATCACCTGAAGACAGTGAGAATCCAAAGATTTCTGTCAAGGCCTCAGCAATTTCCTCTCTAGCCTCCTTCAGTATTCTGGGGTAGATCCCATCAGGCCCTGGGGACTTATCCACCTTAATATTTTCAAGGTGCCCAACACCTCGTCTTTTTGGATCTCAATGTGACCCAGGCTAGCTACACACCCTTCTCCAGACTCAACATCCACCAATTCCTTCTCTTTGGTGAATACTGATGCAAAGTATTCATTTAGTACCTCGCCCATTTCCTCTGATTCCACACATAGAGTCCCTCACCTATCCTTCAGTGGGCCAACTCTTTCCCTGGCTACCATCTTGCTTTTTATGTACGTGTAAAAAGCCTTGGGATTTTCCTTAACCCTATTTGCCAATGACTTTTTGTGACCCCTTCTAGCCCTCCGGACTCCTTGCTTAAGTTCCTTCCTACTTCCCTTATATTCCACACAGGCTTCGTCTGTTCCCAGCCTTCTAGCTCTGACAAATGCCTCCTTTTTCTTTTTGACGAGGCCTACAATATCTCTCGTTATCCAAGGTTCCCGAAATGTGCCGTATTTATCCTTCTTCCGCACAGGAACATGCCGGTCCTGAATTCCTTTCAACTGACATTTGAAAGCCTCCCACATGTCAGATGTTGATTTACCCTCAAGCATCCGCCCCCAATCTAGGTTCTTCAGTTCCTGCCTAATATTGTTATAATTAGCCTTCCCCCAATTTAGCACATTCACCCTAGGACCACTCTTATCCTTGTCCACCAGCACTTTCAAACTTACTGAATTGTGGTCACTGTTCCCGAAATGCTCCCCTACTGAAACTTCTACCACCTGGCCGGACCTATTCCCCAATACCAGGTCCAGTACAGCCCCTTCCCTAGTTGGACTATCTACATATTGTTTTAAGAAGCCCTCCTGGATGCTCCTTACAAACTCTGCCCCGTCTAAGCCCCGAGCACTAAGTGAGTCCCAGTCAATATTGGGGAAGTTGAAGTCTCCAATCACAACAACCCTGTTGTTTTTACTCTTTTCCAAAATCTGTCCACCTATCTTCTCCTCTATCTTCGGCTGGCTGTTGGGAGGCCTGTAGTAAACCCCCAACATTGTGACTGCACCCTTCTTATTCCTGATCTCTACCCATATAGCCTCGCTGCCCTCTGAGGTGTCCTCCTGTAGTACAGGTGTGATATTCTCCCTAACCAGTAACGCAACTCCTCCACCCCTTTTACATCCCCCTCTATCCCGCCTGAAACATCTAAATCCTGGAACGTTTATCTGCCAATCCTGTCCTTCCCTCAACCAGGTCTCTGTAATGGCAACAATACATCATAGTTCCAACGACTAATCCAAGCTCTAAGTTCATCTGCCTTACCCGTTATACTTCTTGCATTAAAACATATGCACTTCAGGCCACCAGTCCCGCTGTTTTCAGCAACATCTCCCTGTCTGCTCTTCCTCAGAGCCATACCGGCCCTATTCCCTAGTTCTCCCTCAATGCTTTCACCTTCTGACCTATTGCTCCGGTACCCACCCCCCCTGCCATACTAGTTTAAACCCTCCCGTGTGACACTAGCAGACCTTGCGGCCAGGATATTTATGCCTCTCCAGTTTAGATGCAACCCGTCCTTATACAGGTCACACCTGCCCTGGAAGAGCTCCCAGTGGCCCAGATAACGGAAACTCTCCCTCCTACACCAGCTGTTTAGCCACGTGTTTAGCTGCTCTGTCTTCCTATTTCTAGCCTCACTGGCACGTGGCACGGGGGTAATCCCGAGATTACAACCCTAGAGATCCTGTCTTTTAACTTTCTGCCTAGCTCCCTGAACTCCTGCTGCAGGACCTCATCCCCCTTCCTGCCTATGTCGTTAGTACCAATATGTACAAGGACCTCTGCCTGTTTGCCCTCCCCCTTCAGGATGCCTGCTACTTGTTCTGAGACATCCTGGACCCTGGCACCAGGGAGGCAACATACCATCCTGGAGTCTCTTTCATGTCCAAAGAAGCGCCTATCTGTGCCCCTGACTATAGAGTCTCCCATGACTATTGCTCTTCTGCGCTTTAACCCTCCCTGCTGACCATCAGAGCCAGCCATGGTGCCACTACTCTGGCTGCTGCTGTTTTCCCCTGATAGGCTATCCCCCCAACAGTATCCAAAGCGGTATACCTGTTCGAGAAGGGGAACAACCACGGGGGATTCCTGCACTGACTGCCTGCCCCTTCTGGCGGTCATCCATCTCTCTGCCTGCACCTTTGGTGTGACCACATCTCTATAACTCCTATCTGTGACGCTTTCCATCACCTGCATGCTCCAACCAAACCACGGGGTCTGTGAGGAGCTGCCATTGGTTACACTTGCTGCAGATGTAGTCGACCGGAACGCTGGAAGTGTCACAATTCTCCCACATCTCACAGTTGGAGCACTGCACCCTGCTGAGTGACATTTAAGCATAATTAATTAATTTAAAATAAACACTTGAATTATTGTTACATTGAGTTACAATTAACTCTATGGCCCTAATGCTAGATGATTTTTCCTGTAAAATTAAATGCTAAATACCAATCTCTGCCCTCAGGTTTAGTTACTCCACTATCTAGTTAATCAATTAGTTTTTTTTTGCAATATTATTATTTTTTTTTCAAATTTAACAGATTCCCAACCAGCCAATCAGGTCAAAGCTTTACTGTGATGTCACTTACAGTTTTCCTCCACACACAAATTGAAAAGGTAATAAAAATCACTTACCTTCCTAGGATGGTCTCTGGTTCTCTCCCTGCAGATTAACAGGGAATTGAGGCCATTCAACCCATCAAGGAGGCCATTCAACCCATCAAGTCTGCTGCTCCCCCGTCCTATCCCCACAACCCCACCTAATATACATTGCAATTTTATCTATCTAACCCGCACATCTTTGGACTGTGGGAGGAAACTGGAGCACCCGGAGGAAACCCACGCACACACGGGGAGAACGTGCAGACTCGCACAGATAGTCATACAAGGCCTTTTATACATCGATAAGGAGGAAGAGGGTAGCTAGGGAAAGAGTAGGCCCACCCAAGGACAAAGGAGGGAAGTTATGCTTGGAGTCAGAGGAAGTGGGTGAGATCCTTTATGAGTACATTGCATCGGTATTCACCGAGGAGAGGGACATGACGGATGTTGAGGTTAGGGATGGGTGAATAGTCTAGGACATGTCAGCATAATGAAGGAGGAAATATCTTAAAATGGTGGGGAAACTGTTGGGGAATATACTGAGGGAAATTATTTATTCACATTTGGAATTGAATGGACTTGTTAGTGATAGGCAACGTGGTTTTGTGCGGGAAAGATCACGTCTTATCAACTTGATAGAGTTTTTTGAGGAGGTGACAAAATTAATTGATGAGGGAAAGGCTGTGGATGACGTCTACATGGACTTTAGCAAGATGTTTAACAAGGGCCCTCATGGCAGGCTGGTACAAAAGGTGAAGACGCACGGGATTTGGGGTGTGCTAGCGAGATGGATAAAGAACTGGCTTCGCAACAGGAGACAGAGAGCAACAGTGGAAGGGAGTTTTTCAGAATGGAGATCTGTAACTAGTGGTGTCCCACAGAGATCAGTGCTGGGACCACTTTTGTTTGTAATGTACATAAATGATCTGGAGGAAAATGTAGATGGTCTGATTAGCAAGTTTGCAGATGACACTAAGATTGGTGGAGTTTCAGATAGCGAGGAGGACTGTCAGAGAATACAGCAAAATATAGATAGATTGGAGAGTTGGGCAGAGAAATGGCAGATGGAGTTCAATCCAGACAAATGCAAGGTGATGCATTTTGGAAGATCAAATTCAGGTGTGAATTATACAGTAAATGGCAGAACCCTTAGGAGCATTGGCAGACAGAACCAACGCAACCCTACTCAATTCAACAATACCCTATTCAATCCATTCCAACAGTACTCAATCCAACCCAACCCTACAACCTTACTTAATCCAACGCAACCTTACCTAATCCAACCCAACCTTACTTTACCCAATCCAACCTGATTCAATCCAACTCAACCCTACTCAATCCAATCTGACACTGCTAAACCCAATCCATCCTTGCTCAATGCAACCCAACATTTCTCAAAGCAACACAACCTTACTCAATCCATCCCAACCCTACACAACTCAATCGAACTTGATTCAATCCTCAATTGGACCTTACTGAATCCAATGCAGACCTAATCAATCAGACCCAACACTATTAATCCAGTCCAACCTTCCTCAACCCAAGTCAACATTACTCAACCCAACACAACTTTAGTCAGTCCAACCCAATCCTATTCAATCTAACCCAATCTAACCCATACTTACTCAAGCCAGCCCAACTCTACATAAACCAATCCAACTTTAGACAATCCATAGTATCATAAAAAAGTTACAGCACAAAAGAAGGCCATTCAGTCCATCTTGCTCATGCCGGCCCGAGGACACCCAGGTGCCCATTTTAATCCCACCTTCTTTCACCCGGCCCCTATCCCTGCAGTTTACAGAATTTAAGGTGCAGATCCAGGTACTTTTTAAAAGGATTAAAGGGTCTCTGCCTTCACCACCAACTAGGGCAGCGAATTCCAGACTCCCACTCCCCTCTGTGTAAAAAGGTTCTTCCTCATGTCCCCTCCACACCTTCTGTCACTTATCTTGAATCTATGTCCCCTTGTTCTAGAATTCTCCACCAAGGGAAACAATTTTATCCTGTCCACTCTTTTACTTCCCCTCATAATTTTGTAAACCTCAATTACGTCACCCCTCAACCTTCTTTGTTCCAAGGAAAATAACCCCAACCTCTCCAATCTCTTCGTAGCTACACTTTTCCAGCCCTGGCCACATTCTTGTAAACCTCCTCCGCCCTCTCTCCCCACAGCAATAACCTCCTTCCTGTAATGTGCTGACCAGAACTGCCCACAATACTCCAGCTGTGGTGTCACCAGCGTTTTATAGAATTCCAGCATTATATCCTTACTCTTATATTCTATATCTCTGCCAGTGAAGGGGAATATTCCGTATGCTTTCTTACCAGCTTGCTACTTGAACTGCTGCCTTTAGGGACCTGTGTACCTGTACGCCAAGATCCCTCACTTCATCTACCCCTCTGAGTATATTCCCATTTATTGTGTACTCCCTATAACTGTTTGACCTCCCTAAATGCTGACCTCACACTTCTCTGTGTTAAATCCCATCTGCCACTTTATCGCCCACTCCACTAGCCCATCCATATTGTTTTAACGGTTATAGCTATCCTCTACACTGTCCATCACTCAGGCAATCTTTGTGTCATCTATAAATTTCCCAATCGTGCCCCCCAAATTATTAACGCCCAAATCGTTAATATATAACACAAACAATAAGGGTCCAACACTGAGCCCTGTGAACATCACTTGTATCAACTTTCCATTCACAAGGGCAGCCTTCGACCATTACCCATTGTTTCCTGTTCCTAAGCCAAATTTTTATCCAATTTGCCACATTGCCCTGTATCCCATGGGCTTTTACTTTTGTGACCAATCTGCAAGTGGAACTTTGTCAAATGTCTTACTGAAATCCATCTGCACCACATCGACCGCATGGGGTTGGGTTCTGCTCAGTCGGTTGGACAGCTAGTTTGTAATGTGGAGGAGACCCACAGCATGGGTTCATTTCTCAAACTGGCTGATGTTATTCATGAAGGCCCCGCCTTCTCAACCTTGCCTGTCTCCTGAGGTGGTGACTCTCAGATTAAACACCATCAGTCAGCTCTCCCCCTCAAAGGGACACGCAGCCCGTGGCCATCTGGGACTATGACGACTTTATTTACTTACGACTGTCATCAACCCTTCCTGTCACTTCCTCAAAGAATTGAATCAAATTTGTGAGGCAAGACCTTCCTCTAACAAATCCATGCTGACTATCCCTGACTAGTCCACGTCTTTCTATGTGACACTTATCCCTATCTCTCAGGATTGATTCTAGTCATTAGCCCATCACCGACATAAGACTAACTGGTCTACAATTGTTTGGCATTTCCTTCGATCCCTATTTAAAGAATGGAACCACGTTTGCATTTCTCCAGTCCTCTGGTATCTCCCCTGTGCCTGGTGAGGATTGGAAAATCATCCTCGGAGCTTCTGCTATCTCCTCCCTGACCTCCTTCAGTAGTCTCGGGAACAATCCATCCGGCCCTGGCGACTGATCAGCTTTCAAGGATTCCAATCCTTTGAGTGCTTCCATTCTGTTTACGATTATCCCATCCGCTATCTCAGTGTTCCTCGTTCCTCCTGGACGACTATATCTGCATCATCCATTTCCTTTGTAAACACTGAGTAAATTATTCATTTAAAACCCTTCCCACAGCCTCTGCATCTACACACAAGTTACCCGCTTCATCTCTGATCGGTCCCACCTTTTCCTTAACTAACTGTTTACCATTAATATATTGATAAAACATCTTTGGCTTTTCTTTAACTTCACTTGCTAATCTTCTTCATGCCCTCTCTTTGATTTCCGTTTGGACGCCATCCCTGCGTTTCCGATACCCGTCACAGATATCTGCAGTGCTTCTTTCTTTATGCCTATCGTACACTTTCTGTTTGATCTTCCCCTGCACTCTTCTAGACAACCAGGGGGTCTAGATTTGGCAGTACCACTCTTACTTTTGTAGAGGACATGCCTACTTTGTACATTTAGGATCTCCGTTTAGAGCTTCCCACTGGTTTTCCACGGATCTATCCTCTCGCACTGCCGGCCAGTCCACCTCAGCCAAGTCCCTTCTCATTTCTGTGAAATTTGCCCTCCCCCAATTCAAAATGTTTACTCCTGCTTTATCTCTATCCGTTTCCATGGTAACAATGAATCTATGAATTGTGATCTCTATCCCCGATATGGTCCCAACTGTCACTTCATCCACTCGCCCTTCTTCGTTCCCCAAGACCAGGTCCAGAATTGCATCTCCTCTCATTGCTTTTGTAAATAATTGGGAAAAATCTCTCCTGGACACACTGCATGAATTTTTCTGCCTCATCTCCCCTTCTATTGTCTGATTCCCAGTTTATGTTGGGATAGTTAAAGTCTCCGACAATTATTGCCCTCTTGTACTTATAGGCAGAGATTTGCCTACATATTTGTTCTTCTATTTCCCTTTCACTAATTAGGGGTTTGCAGTTTACTCCCAGTAGTGTGACTTTTTTATTTCTATGTTTGACCCATAAACCTTTGTTTGTTGACCTGTTTAGTGTATCATCCCTTCTGACAACTAGGATTGATTCTTTAACCATTACTGCTACTCCCCCTCCTTTTCTATCTCCCCCTCGGCACTGCCTGAAAACTCTGTATCAGGGATATTGAGCTGCCAATGTTGCCCCTCCTTTAGCCAGGTTTCTGTTACAGCAATGACATCCTGCTGCCATGTGTCTATCTGCACCCTTAACTCATCCCCCTTGTTTGTAATAGTCCTCACATTGAAGTAACAGTTTAACCCCACCATTTTCTCTTGCTGGACACTTTACAAACTGCTTCTCCTTTAATTCCGAGTCTATCACTAAATATTCTATATCGCTGGTTAATGTTCTACCTCCATTTTCCTGATCTGAGTTTGACCCTCTCTGATCCTACTCCTGGGATCCCTCCCCAACAGAACTAGCAAAAGCCCCCGCAACGACACAGCTCCCAGCTCTGCCCGGGTGCAACGCATCGGGTTTGTACAAGCCCCACCTTCCCCAGAACCAGTCCCAGTACCTCAAGAATCTGAAACCCTCCCGGCTACACCACCTCTCCAGCCACACATTCATCTGATCTATAATCCTATTCCTGATCTGTCTTGTGTGTGGAGCTGGGAGTAATCCTGAGATTACTACATTTGAGGTCCTGCATTTTAGTTTATCTCCTAACTTCCTGTCCTTAGCTTGCAGCTCCTCATCCTTTAGTTTACCGATGTCTATGGTGCCAATGTGAACCACGACCGCTGCCTGTTCACCTTCCCTCCCCAGAATGTCCTGCAGCTGCTCCGTGACACCCTGGACCCTGGCACCAGGGAGGCAACATACCATCCTTGATTCACGTTTGTGGCCACAGAAGCATCTGTCTGTGCCTCTCACTATTGATTCCCCAATCACTATCGCTCTGACACTCATTTTTCTCCCACCCAGCTGAGCAGCAGAACCACCCATGGTGCCATGTACCTGGCTGCTGCTGCTTTCCCCTGAGAGTCCATTCCAACCCCCCCCCCCCCCCCAAACAGTATTCAAAGAGGTATATCTATTATAGAGGGGAATAACCACAGGGAAGCCTACACTACATTCCTGCGTCTTTTCCTGTTCCTGATGATCACCAATTCCCTTTCTGTCTGTGTGATCCTCACTTGCAGTGTGGTTTAGCACAGTGGGCTAAACAGATGGCGTGTAAGGCAGAACAAGGCCAGCAGCGCGGGTTCAATTCCCGTACCAGCCTCCCTGAACTGGGGCCGGAATGTGGCGACTAGGGGCTTTTCACAGTAACTTCATTGAAGCCTACTTGTGGCAATAAGCGATTATTATTATTAACCTCACTAAATGTGTTTGCCATGACTTCCTCAGTAGCGCAGATGCTCCACAGTGAGTCCATCTCTGAAATCCGGTTAGCTAGAAGCTGCAACTTTCTGCACACATGGTCACCATCGTCCCTCATTTCCCACATTGTGCAGGAGGAGCGTATATTGGCCTGAGGTCTCCTGCCAGGATGCCCTCTTGATTAAACTAATCACTCCATTTTAAAAATTCATGTTACGTAGGGGCCTTATTTATAACATAAGAACATAAGAACATAAGAACTAGGAGCAGGAGTAGGCCATCTGGCCCTTCGAGCCTGCTCCACCATTCAATGCGATCATGGCTGATCTTTTGCGGACTCAGCTCCACTTTCCGGCCCGAACACCATAACCCTTAATCCCTTTATTCTTCAAAAATCTTTATCTTGAAAACATGTAATGAAGGAGCCTCAACTGCTTCACTGGGCAAGGAATTCCATAGATTCACAACCCTTTGGGTGAAGAAGTTCCTCCTAAACTCAGTCCTAAATCTACTTCCCCTTATTTTGAGGCAATGCCCCCTAGTTCTGCTGTCACCCGCTAGTGGAAACAACCTGCCCGCATCTATCCTATCTATTCCCTTCATAATTTTATATGTTTCTATAAGATCCCCCCCCCCCCCCCCTCCCCCGCATTCTTCTAAATTTCAACGAGTACAGTCCCAGTCTACTCAACCTCTCCTCATAATCCAATCCTCCCAATTCTGGGATTAACCTAGTGAATCTCCTCTGCACACCCTCCAGCGCCAGTACGTCCTTTCTCAGGCAAGGAGACCAAAACTGAACACAATACTCCAGGTGTGGCCTCACTAACACCTTATACAATTGCAGCATAACCTCCCTAGCCTTAAACTCCATCCCTCTAGCAATGAAGGACAAAACTCCATTTGCCTTCTTAATCACCTGTTGCACCTGTAAACCTGTAAACCTTTGCTGAGCACTGTGAAAAATCGCTTGGAAGGTTCTCCACTGTTCCTCAACTGTTCCACCATAAAGTCTTTGCTCCCAGTCTACCTTAGGCAGTTCTTCTCTCATCCCATTGTAATCTCCTTTGTTTAATCACAAAACAGGAGTGTTAGCTTTTACCTTCTCGCCCTCCATCTGTATTTTAAATTCCACCATATTGTGATCGCTCCTTCCGAGAGGATCCCTAACTATGAGATCATTAATCAATCCTGTCTCATTACACAGGACCAGATCTAGGATCGCTTGTTCCCTCGTAGGTTCCATTACATACTGTTCTAGGAAACTATCGCGGATACATTCTATAAACTCCTCCTCAAGGCTGCCTTGACCAACCTGGTTAAACCAATCGACATGTAGATTAAAATCCCCCATGATAACTGCTGTACCATTTCTACATGCATCAGTTATTTCTTTGTTTATTGCCTGCCCCACCATAATGTTACTATTTGGTGGCCTATAGACTACGCCTATCAGTGACTTTTTCACCTTACTATTCCTGATTTCCACCCAAATGGATTCAACCTTATCCTCCATAGCACCGGTGTCATCCCTTACTATTGCCCGGATGTCATCCTTAAATAACAGAGCAACACCACCTCCCTTACCATCCACTCTGTCCTTCCGAATAGTTTGCTACCCTTGGATATTTCACTCCCAGTCGTGAACATCCTTTAACCATGTTTCAGTAATGGCCACTAAATCATAGTCATTCACGATGATTTGCGCAATCAACTCATTTACCTTATTCCGAATACTACGAGCATTCAGTTCAGGGGCTAGTTTAGCACTTTGGGCTAAACTTGTAATGCAGAACAAGACCAGCAGCGCTGGTTCAATTCCCATACCGGCCTCCCCGAACAGGCGCCGGAATGTAGCAACTAGGGGTTTTTGACAGTAACTTCATTGAAGCCTACTTGTGACAAGCGATTATTATTATATTATTAAGTACCCTTATGTTGGCTTTGATACCTCTGTTTTGAATCTTACCACCTCGATCAGTAACCAGTCCTAAGTTATTTTTCCTTTTAACTTTTCTCCTAATTTTCCTTATCGTTGAACCCATACCTTCATGTAACAACCTGCCGCGTCGTTTACCATTCATGGTTTTACTTCCCGTTTTATTCCTTTTAATATTACTGGGCCTATTCACTGAGCTCCCCTCAGTCACTGTACCTTGTACTGTCGCGCTTTTTGATTTTTGACTATGGCTTCTCTGCCTTGCACTTTTCCCCTTACTTCCTTTTGTTTCTGTCCCCGTTTTACTTCCCTCTGACTTCCTGCATCGGTTCCCATCCCCCTGCCACATTAGTTTAAACCCTCCCCAACAGCACTAGCAAACACACCACCCCCCTCCCCCCACCTCCCCCAGGACATCGGTTTCAGTCCTGCCCAGGTGCAGACCGTCCGGTTTGTACTGGTCCCACCTCCCCAGAACCAGTTCCAATGCCCCAGGAATTTGAATCCCTCCCTCTTGCACCATCTCTCGAGCCACGCATTCATCCTATCTATCCTGACATTCCTACTCTGAATAGCTCGTGGCACTGGTAGCAATCCTGAGATTACTACCTTTGGGGTCCTACTTTTTAGTTTTACTCTTAACTTCCTGAATTCAGCTTGTAGGACCTCATCCCGTTTTTTACCTTTATTGTTGGTGCCTTCATGCACCACAACCACTGGCTGTTCACCGCCACCCCCCCCCCCCCCACCCCCACCCCCCCCAGGATGTCCTGCAGCCACACCGAGACATCCTTGACCCTTGCACCAGGAAGGCAACATGCCATCCTGGAGTCTCGATTGCGTCCACAGAACCGCCTGTCTATTCCCCTTACAATCGAGTCCCCTATCACTATAGCCCTGCCATTTTTCTTCCTGCCCTGCTGTGCAGCAGAGCCAGCCACGGTGCCATGAACCTGGCACCCGTCAAGCGGTCTAACTGGAGCTGCAGCCGGACACACTTCTTGCACGTGAAGGAGCCAGGGACAGTGGAAGGGTCCCTGGACTCCCTCATCACACTGAAACTCCCGGCTCCCCTCTCACTCTTTTAAACACAAACTCCCGGCTCCCCTCTCGCTGTTTTAAACACTGAAACTCCCGGCTCCCCTCTCGCTGTTTTAAACACTGAAACTACCGGCTCCCCTCTCACTCTTTTAAACACAAACTCCCGGCTCCCCTCTCACTGTTTTAAACACTGAAACTCCCGGCTCCCCTCTCACTGTTTTAAACACTGAAACTCCCGGCTCCCCTCTCGCTGTTTTAAACACTGAAACTCTCGGCTCTCCTCTCGCTGTTTTAAACACTGAAACTCCCGGCTCCCCTCTCACTGTTTTAAACACTGAAACTCCCGGCTCCCCTCTCGCTGTTTTAAACACTGAAACTCTCGGCTCTCCTCTCGCTGTTTTAAACACTGAAACTCCCGGCTCCCCTCTCACTGTTTTAAACACTGAAACTCCCGGCTCCCCTCTCGCTGTTTTAAACACTGAAACACCCGTCTCTCCTCTCGCTGTTTTAAACACTGAAACTCCCGGCTCCCCTCTCACTGTTTTAAACACTGAAACTCCCGGCTCTCCTCTCGCTGATTTAAACACTGAAACTCCCGGCTCTCCTCTCACTGTTTTAAACACTGAAACTCCCGGCTCCCCTCTCACTGTTTTAAACACTGAAACTCCCGGCTCTCCTCTCGCTGATTTAAACACTGAAACTCCCGGCTCTCCTCTCACTGTTTTAAACACTGAAACTCCCGGCTCTCCTCTCCCTGTTTTAAACACTGAAACTCCCGGCTCTCCTCTCACTGTTTTAGACACTGAAACTCCCGGCTCTCCTCTCGCTGTTTTAAACACTGAAACTCCCGGCTCCCCTCTCGCTGTTTTAAACACTGAAACTCCCGGCTCTCCTCTCACTGTTTTAAACACTGAAACTCCCGGCTCCCCTCTCGCTGTTTTAAACACTGAAACTCCCGGCTCCCCTCTCGCTGTTTTAAACACTGAAACTCCCGGCTCTCCTCTCGCTGTTTTAAACACTGAAACCCCCGGCTCCCTTCTCACTGTTTTAAACACTGAAACTCCCGGCTCCCCTCTCGCTGTTTTAAACACTGAAACTCCCGGCTCTCCTCTCGCTGTTTTAAACACTGAAACTCCCGGCTCTCCTCTCGCTGTTTTAAACACTGAAACTCCCGGCTCTCCTCTCGCTGTTTTACACACTGAACCTCCCGACTCTCCTCTCGCTGTTTTAAACACTGAAACTCCCGGCTCTCCTCTTGCTGTTTTAGACACTGAAACACCCAACTCTCCTCTCCCTGTTTTAAACACTGAAACTCCCAGCTCTCCTCTCGCTGTTTTAGACACTGAAACTCCCGGCTCTCCTCTCGCTGTTTTACACACTGAACCTCCCGACTCTCCTCTCGCTGTTTTAAACACTGAAACTCCCGGCTCCCCTCTCGCTGTTTTAAACACTGAAACTCCCGGCTCCCCTCTCACTGTTTTAAACACTGAAACTCCTGGCTCCCCTCTCGCTGTTTTAAACGCTGAAACTCCCGGCTCCCCTCTCGCTGTTTTAAACACTGAAACTCCCGGCTCCCCTCTCGCTGTTTTAAACACTGAAACTCCCGGCTCTCCTCTCGCTGTTTTAAACACTGAAACTCCCGGCTCCACTCTCGCTGTTTTAAACACTGAAACTCTCGGCTCACCTCTCACTGTTTTAAACACTGAAACTCCCGGCTCCCCTCTCGCTGTTTTAAATACTGAAACTCCCGGCTCCCCTCTCGCTGTTTTAAACACTGAAACTCCCGGCTCTCCTCTCGCTGTTTTAAACACTGAAACTCCCGGCTCCCCTCTCGCTGTTTTAAACACTGAAACTCCCGGCTCCCCTCTCGCTGTTTTAAACACTGAAACTCCCGGCTCCCCTCTCGCTGTTTTAAACACTGAAACTCCCGGCTCCCTTCTCACTGTTTTAAACACTGAAACTCCCGGCTCCCCTCTCGCTGTTTTAAACACTGAAACTCCCGGCTGTCCTCTCGCTGTTTTAAACACTGAAACTCCCGGCTCTCCTCTCGCTGTTTTAAACACTGAAACTCTCGGCTCTCCTCTCACTGTTTTAAACACTGAAACTCCCGGCTCCCCTCTCGCTGTTTTAGACACTGAAACTCCCGGCTCTCCTCTCGCTGTTTTAAACACTGAAACCCCCGGCTCTCCTCTCGCTGTTTTAAACACTGAATCTCCCGGCTCCCCTCTCGCTGTTTTAAACACTGAAACTCCCGGCTCTCCTCTTGCTGTTTTAAACACTGAAACTCCCGGCTCCCCTCTCGCTGTTTTAAACACTGAAACTCCCGGCTCTCCTCTTGCTGTTTTAGACACTGAAACACCCGACTCTCCTCTCCCTGTTTTAAACACTGAAACTCCCGGCTCTCCTCTCGCTGTTTTAAACACTGAAACTCCCGGCTCTCCTCTCGCTGTTTTAAACACTGAAACTCCCGGCTCCCCTCTCGCTGTTTTAAACACTGAAACTCCCGGCTCTCCTCTCGCTGTTTTAAACACTGAAACTCCCGGCTCTCCTCTCGCTGTTTTAAACACTGAAACTCCCGGCTCCCCTCTCGCTGTTTTAAACACTGAAACCCCCGGCTCTTCTCTCACTGTTTTAGACACTGAAACTCCCGGCTCCCCTCTCGCTGTTTTAAACACTGAAACTCCCGGCTCCCCTCTCGCTGTTTTAGACACTGAAACTCCCGGCTCCCCTCTCGCTGTTTTAAACACTGAAACTCCCGGCTCCCCTCTCACTGTTTTAAACACTGAAACCCCCGGCTCCCCTCTCGCTGTTTTAGACACTGAAACTCCCGGCTCCCCTCTCGCTGTTTTAAACACTGAAACTCCCGGCTCCCCTCTCGCAGTTTTAAACACAAACACCCGGCTCTCCTCTCGCTGTTTTAAACACTGAAACTCCCGGCTCCCCTCTCGCTGTTTTAAACACTGAAACTCCCGGCTCTCCTCTCGCTGTTTTAAACACTGAAACTCCCGGCTCCCCTCTCGCTGTTTTAAACACTGAAACTCCCGGCTCTCCTCTCGCTGTTTTAAACACTGAAACTGCCGGCTCCCCTCTCACTGTTTTAAACACTGAAACTCCCGGCTCCCCTCTCGCTGTTTTAAACACAAACTCCCTGCTCTCCTCTCGCTGTTTTAAACACAAACTCCCAGCTCCCCTCTCGCTGTTTTAAACACTGAAACTCCCGGCTCTCCTCTCGCTGTTTTAAACACTGAAACTCCCGGCTCTCCTCTCGCTGTTTTAAACACTGAAACTCCCGGCTCTCCTCTCGCTGTTTCAAACACTGAAACTCCCGGCTCTCCTCTCGCTGTTTTAAACACTGAAACTCCCGGCTCTCCTCTCGCTGTTTTAAACACAAACTCCCGGCTCCCCTCTCGCTGTTTTAAACACTGAAACTCCCGGCTCTCCTCTCGCTGTTTTAAACACTGAAACTCCCGGCTCTCCTCTTGCTGTTTTTACGCTGAAAGGGGTTCTATTCGATGAACGTGTAGCTGATATGTAACGTTCGGATGCACATCAGGCACGTCTGTGCCCAATCCCCGGGCAGTCGGCACGACTCCTTTACCCTGTGACATTCGACCGGTTTCGACTGGTCTGAGGCTCAGCCCCGGCAGGGCGTCGGCTCCTGGGCCACAGGTGTTAGCTGCTGTGGCCGTGGCTGATGACACCTCATTGGAGGCCACAGACCAACGCGGAGACCCGCGACTAGTGGAGTGATTGAGCGGTGCTTTGGCCTCCTGAAGAAGTGGTTCAGGTGCCTGGACCGCTCTGGAGGGGCTGTGCTGTATGATTCTGGGAATGCATCCTCCACAACATCGTGCAGTAGAGACGCGATTGTGCTGGAGGAGAGTGATGAACGGCAGGCGTTGTCCTGCCCTCTCCCCTGACCCACCCATCAAGTCCAGTCCCCACTGCTCTGCTGCAGAGAGGGGATGCAGGTCCAGCGGTCGGTCCCCATCCCGTCTTTTTCCTTTCCACACGGTTGTGCGCCGCGTTCTCCTGGGGCGGGGGGGGGGGGGGGGGGAGATGGGAGATAGAAAACGCACAGTGTTAGACAGGAAGATGTCTGCAGCACAGGGAGTGGGTAGCTGGTGGACTTTGTGTCCAGGGCACTTGGCCATGGGAGTCAGTGTGTGTGCTGCCAAGTGGTGCTGGATAAGGTTTGGGCAACCTACGGGTGGAGGTGGGAGGGAGAAGTGGGGTTATGGGTGTGTGGATCGGGGGTTACAGCCAGGTACACATTGCTATCTACACAACCTGGCCGCCCTGAGGAGGTCGGGCACCTCCTTGTGGCCCTGCTGGGTGGTCCTGGCGATGTTGACCATGGCGTTCCCGACCTCTTCACCGCGCCCCAGACCCAGCATACGGCGGTGGGTGGCAATCTCCTCCCCACCCCAGACTACAGGGCCCGCTTCTCCTCCACCGCGTCCAGCAGAGTCTCCAATTCTGCATTGGTGAACCTGGGTGCCACCCTGCCTGCTGCCATCTTGTTGGCTGGGATGAGTGTGTGTCGGGAGAGGTGTTGCTAATATGCAGCTATCGGTGGTCGGCTCCGGTGAATCGGGCACCATTTTCCATTGGAATCGATGGTGTTTGACGTGGTGCTGATGCTGGCCCATTAACAGTGGCTGATTTGCTCCGGGAACATCACCAATTCATTCCTGGCATCAGCAGTTAGGGTGCGATCCAATGGCCAGGCTGGGGCAGTAAAGGAGCTGCCCGCCCCGCAGCGTGGCTGATAAAAGCTGGGAGACCCCGATCACTGCACCTACCCCGGCTCACAATGGCTCGTCAGATCTAACGTAAACTTGCCAGACGTTGTGACGGGAATCCCGCCTTTTTGGGCAAATCTGCATATTAGTGCGAGGCAGCTCATCTCATTTCAATGTGCGGATTCCTGAGGTACCTCGGACATTGGGATTCATTCATGATCGCTGTTTGATACTGATCTCTGCAAACGGTGACCAGATGGAACGGTGTTTGTGGGGGTCACCCTGGGAATCAGAGGCTTCAGCTGCCTTTTGGGCAGATTGGTGTCTTGTCCCTACCAGCTGAGTGCCATCTTGGCATGGATACTGCCAGGTTGGCATGGATACTGCCAGGTTGGCATGGATACTGCCAGGTTGGCATGGATACTGCCAGGTTGGCATGTTTTGAGCATGTGATTGGGCTGGAGGAGCCCTGTGTGGGTGTTGGGAACCCTTCCCATCATGCATTCAGGCTGACCCTTGACTCTGACTGAATATTTCACAAACGTCTGCGCTCACACCCGTCCCACTACACTCTCCTCTTGTCCTTGCCTTCCACCCCACCAGCCTCCCTATTCAACAGCCCATCGGGGGGGTCAGTGGACATTTTGTGGGCCTTGCAAATCGGGACGCCATTTAAAATTGGCCTCCTGATCTCTAACTACACCGGAGAGTTCCAGAGATCAGAGTTCCCCACTGTACAAAACGGGGCCATGTGTGGCCTCGACTGCGCACTCAACGCTGAGTCCCCTTATACAAGACCGCGTGCACCCCACTGAGTCCCCTTATACAAGACCGCGCGCTCCCCACTGAGTCCCCTTATACAAGACCGCGCGCTCAACGCCGAGTCCCCTTATACAAGACCACGCACTCCCCACTGAGTCCCCTTATACAAGACCGCGCGCTCCCCACTGAGTCCCCTTATACAAGACCGCGCACTCAACGCCGAGTCCCCTTATACAAGACCGCGCGCTCCCCACTGAGTCCCCTTATACAAGACCGCGCACTCAACGCCGAGTCCCCTTATACAAGACCGCGCACTCCCCACTGAGTCCCCTTATACAAGACCGCGCGCTCCCCACTGAGTCCCCTTATACAAGACCGCGCGCTCAACGCCGAGTCCCCTTATACAAGACCGCGCGCTCAACGCCGAGTCCCCTTATACAAGACCGCGCGCTCCCCACTGAGTCCCCTTATACAAGACCACGCACTCCCCACTGAGTCCCCTTATACAAGACCGCGCGCTCCCCACTGAGAATCCTTATACAAGACCGCGCACTCCCCACTGAGTCCCCTTATACAAGACCGCGCGCTCCCCACTGAGAATCCTTATACAAGACCGCGCGCTCCCCACTGAGAATCCTTATACAAGACCGCGCGCTCCCCACTGAGTCCCCTTATACAAGACCGCGCACTCCCCACTGAGTCCCCTTATACAAGACCGCGCGCTCAACGCCGAGTCCCCTTATACAAGACCGCGCGCTCCCCACTGAGAATCCTTATACAAGACCGCGCGCTCCCTACTGAGTCCCCTTATACAAGACCGCGCACTCCCCACTGAGTCCCCTTATACAAGACCGCGCGCTCAACGCCGAGTCCCCTTATACAAGACCGCGCGCTCCCCGCGGAGACCCCTTATACAAGACCGCGCACTCCCCACTGAGTCTCCTTATACAAGACCACGCGCTCCCCACTGAGTCCCCTTATACAAGACCGCGTGCTCCCTACTGAGTCCCCTTATACAAGACCGCGCGCTCCCCACTGAGTCCCCTTATACAAGACCGCGCGCTCCCCACTGAGTCTCCTTATACAAGACCATGCGCTCCCCACTGAGACCCCTTATACACGACCGCGTGCTCCCCACTGAGTCTCCTTATACAAGAACGCGCGCTCCCTACTGAGAATCCTTATACAAGACCACGCGCTCCCCACTGAGTCCCCTTATACAAGACCGCGCGCTCCCCACTGAGTCCCCTTATACAAGACCGCGCGCTCCCCACTGAGAATCCTTATACAAGACCACGCACTCCCCACTGAGACCCCTTATACAAGACCACGCCCTCCCCACTGAGTCCCCTTATACAAGACCGTGCGCTACCCACTGAGAATCGTTATACAAGACCACGCACTCCCCACTGAGTCCCCTTATACAAGACCGTGCGCTACCCACTGAGAATCCTTATACAAGACCACGCGCTACCCACTGAGAATCCTTATACAAGACCGCGTGCTCCCTACTGAGTCCCCTTATACAAGACCACGCGCTCCCTACTGAGAATCCTTATACAAGACTGCGCGCTCCCCACTGAGAATCCTTATACAAGACCACGCGCTCCCCACTGAGAATCCTTATACAAGACCGCGTGCTCCCTACTGAGAATCCTTATACAAGACCACAAACTCCCCACTGAGAATCCTTATACAAGACCGCGCGCTCCCTACTGAGTCCCCTTATACAAGACCGCGTGCTCCCTACTGAGAATCCTTATACAAGACCACGCGCTCCCTACTGAGAATCCTTATACAAGACCGCGCGCTCCCCACTGAGAATCCTTATATAAGACCGCGCGCTCCCCACTGAGTCCCCTTATACAAGACCGCGTGCTCCCTACTGAGAATTCTTATACAAGACCGCGCGCTCAACGCCGAGTCCCCTTATACAAGACCGCGCGCTCCCCACTGAGTCCCCTTATACAAGACCACGCGCTCCCCACTGAGTCCCCTTATACAAGACCGCGCGCTCCCCACTGAGTCCCCTTATACAAGACCGCGTGCTCCCTACTGAGAATCCTTATACAAGACCACGCGCTCCCTACTGAGAATCCTTACACAAGACCGCGCGCTCCCTACTGAGAATCCTTATACAAGACCACGCGCTCCCCACTGAGTCCCCTTATACAAGACCGCGCGCTCCCTACTGAGAATCGTTACACAAGACCGCGCGCACCCTACTGAGAATCCTTATACAAGACCGCGTGCTCCCTACTGAGAATCCTTATACAAGACCACGCGCTCCCTACTGAGAATCCTTATACAAGACCGCGTGCTCCCTACTGAGAATCCTTATACAAGACCACGCGCTCCCTACTGAGAATCCTTACACAAGACCGCGCGCTCCCCACTGAGTCCCCTTATACAAGACCGCGCGCTCCCCACTGAGTCCCCTTATACAAGACCGCGTGCTCCCTACTGAGAATCCTTATACAAGACCACGCGCTCCCTACTGAGAATCCTTATACAAGACCACGCGCTCCCCACTGAGTCCCCTTATACAAGACCGCGCGCTCCCCACTGAGAATCCATATACAAGACCACGCGCTCCCCACTGAGTCCCCTTATACAAGACCGCGCGCTCCCCACTGCGACCCCTTATACAAGACCGCACGCTCCCTACTGAGAATCCTTATACAAGACCGCGTGCTCCCTACTGAGAATCCTTATACAAGACCGCGTGCTCCCTACTGAGAATCCTTACACAAGACCGCGTGCTCCCTACTGAGAATCCTTACACAAGACCGCGCGCTCCCTACTGAGAATCCTTATACAAGACCATGCGCTCCCTACTGAGAATCCTTATACAAGACTGCGCGTTCCCCACTGAGTCCCCTTATACAAGACCGTGCGCTACCCACTGAGAATCCTTATACAAGACCACGCGCTACCCACTGAGAATCCTTATACAAGACCGCGTGCTCCCTACTGGGAATCCTTAGACAAGACCGCGCGCTCCCCACTGAGTCCCCTTATACAAGACCGCGTGCTCCCCACTGAGTCCCCTTATACAAGACCGCGTGCTCCCCACTGAGTCCCCTTATACAAGACCGCGTGCTCCCCACTGAGTCCCCTTATACAAGACCGCGTGCTCCCCACTGAGAATCCTTATACAAGACCACGCGCTCCCCACTGAGTCCCCTTATACAAGATCGCGCACTCCCCACTGAGAATCCTTATACAAGACCGCGTGCTCCCTACTGAGAATTCTTATACAAGACCGCGTGCTCCCTACTGAGAATTCTTATACAAGACCGCGCGCTCCCCACTGAGTCCCCTTATACAAGACCACGCGCTCCCTACTGAGAATCCTTATACAAGACCACGCGCTCCCTACTGAGAATCCTTATACAAAACCGTGCGCTCCCTACTGAGAATCGTTACACAAGACCGCGAGCTCCCTACTGAGAGTCCTTATACAAGACCGCGCGCTCCCTACTGAGAATCCTTATACAAGACCGCGCGCTCCCCACTGAGAATCCTTATACAAGACCACGCGCTCCCCACTGCGACCCCTTATACAAGACCGCGCGCTCCCTACTGAGAATCCTTATACAAGACCGCGTGCTCCCTACTGAGAATCCTTACACAAGACCGCGTGCTCCCTACTGATTCCCCTTGTCCAAGACCACGCGCTCCCCACTGAGTCCCCTTATACAAGACAGCGTGCTCCCTACTGAGAATCTTTACACAAGACCGCGTGCTCCCTACTGAGAATCCTTACACAAGATCGCGTGCTCCCTACTGAGAATCCTTACACAAGACCGCGCGCTCCCTACTGAGAATCCTTATACAAGACCGCGCGCTCCCCACTGAATCCCCTTATACAAGACCGCGCGCTCCCCACTGAGTCCCCTTATACAAGACCACGCGCTCCCCACTGAATCCCCTTATACAAGACCGCGCGCTCCCCACTGAGAATCCTTATACAAGACCACGCGCTCCCTACTGAGAATCCTTATACAAGACCATGCGCTCCCTACTGAGAATCCTTACACAAGACCGCGCGCTCCCCACTGAGAATCCTTATACAAGACCGCGTGCTCCCTACTGAGAATCCTTATACAAGATCACGCGCTCCCTACTGAGAATCCTTATACAAGACCACGCGCTCCCTACTGAGAATCCTTATACAAGACCACGCGCTCCCTACTGAGAATCCTTATACAAGACCACACGCTCCCCACTGAGTCCCCTTATACAAGACCGCGCGCTCCCCCCTGAGTCCCCTTACACAAGACCGCGCACTCCCCGCTGAGAAGCTTTATACAAGACCGCGCGCTCCCCGCTGAGAAGCTTTATACAATGTGAATCGTGGTGTATAGCCACGTCTCTCTTGGCACTGCATTGTGGATGGTTCAATCTGAGTAAGTGAATGACGAGGCTTCCTGGGATTGGGCGTCAGGTCTCAGCACGCTGGTGTTGATGAAGCCTCAGGCCCCTCTAGACAGGAGCAGTGAGAAATAAGGAGCGGGACCCATCATTCCGCCGTCCCCGTTTTCCTGCGCAGCGCGCCCTCACTGGCAGTGGAATCCTCCGTTTCCGCAGCCGACCAATGGGCTTTCCCATTGCATTCCCACCCCTTCGGGAAAGCGGCGGGCGTGGGATCGCTGCCGGTGGAGTGGAGGATCCTGCTTTGAATCCCGCAGCAGATCTTCCTTCTGTAAGTGTGAAGTAGACGGGCCCAGACGTTCGGGATTTGGAGATGGGAGGGAGCAGGGTACATGGCCTGGATCAGTGTCTGGGGTGGGGGTAAGTATGGGTCACAGGGTCCAGGCTCAATGCAGTTGCTCTGGATCCAGTGTACTGCCAGGGGATTCTGTCTCCATATTCCACAATGTTCTTCCTAATAACAATCGATCAGTTGCAAGCTTGAAAATTATAATTGCCCAGCAACGAGAGTGGGACTGATGGCAGATTTCAGTGAATGTTCTGGAGAGGGGGTGTATCACTGGTTGCCGATGTCAATGAGTCACTGCACTGTCAGAGTGTTTAGAACTAAGAATGGGTGAGTCACAAAGGCCAGTTATTACTGAACAGCACAGCCGGCATCACATTCACATCATCAGCTTCACTCAGCTCAAACACACCATTGCACCTTCCACAATTCCAAACAGAAAACAATGTTCCTGCTTGCTGAGCTCAAGAATGTCACAAAACAATACTTATCCAATCAGCATTAAGCACTGTCACACCCCCCCAGGACAGGGACAGCACGGGGTTAGATACAGAGTAAAGCTCCCTCTACACTAACCCCATCAAACACTCCCAGGACAGGTACAGCACGGGGTTAGATACAGAGTAAAGCTCCCTCTACACTGTCCCCATCAAACACTCCCAGGACAGGTACAGCACGGGGTTAGATACAGAGTAAAGCTCCCTCTACACTGTCCCCATCAAACACTCCCAGGACAGGTACAGCACGGGGTTAGATACAGAGTAAAGCTCCCTCTACACTGTCCCCATCAAACACTCCCAGGGCAGGTACAGCACGGGGTGAGATACAGAGTAAAGCTCCCTCTACACTGTCCCCATCAAACACTCCCAGGACAGGTACAGCACGGGGTTAGATACAGAGTAAAGCTCCCTCTACACTGTCCCCATCAAACACTCCCAGGACAGGTACAGCACGGGGTTAGATACAGAGTAAAGCTCCCTCTACACTGTCCCCATCAAACACTCCCAGGGCAGGTACAGCACAGGGTTAGATACAGAGTAAAGCTCCCTCTACACTGTCCCCATCAAACACTCCCAGGGCAGGTACAGCACAGGGTTAGATACAGAGTAAAGCTCCCTCTACACTGTCCCCATCAAACACTCCCAGGATAGGTACAGCACGGGGTTAGATACAGAGTAAAGCTCCCTCTACACTGTCCCCATCAAACACTCCCAGGACAGGTACAGCACGGGGTTAGATACAGAGTAAAGCTCCCTCTACACTGTCCCCATCAAACACTCCCAGGACAGGTACAGCACGGGGTTAGATACAGAGTAAAGCTCCCTCTACACTGTCCCCATCAAACACTCCCAGGGCAGGTACAGCACAGGGTTAGATACAGAGTAAAGCTCCCTCTACACTGTCCCCATCAAACACTCCCAGGGCAGGTACAGCACAGGGTTAGATACAGAGTAAAGCTCCCTCTACACTGTCCCCATCAAACACTCCCAGGATAGGTACAGCACGGGGTTAGATACAGAGTAAAGCTCCCTCTACACTGTCCCCATCAAACACTCCCAGGATAGGTACAGCACGGGGTTAGATACAGAGTAAAGCTCCCTCTACACTGTCCCCATCACTCCCAGGACAGGTACAGCACGGGGTTAGATACAGAGTAAAGCTCCCTCTACACTGTCCCCATCAAACACTCCCAGGGCAGGTACAGCACAGGGTAAGATACAGAGTAAACCTCCCTTCACACTGTCCCCATCAAACACTCCCAGGACAGGTACAGCACGGGGTTAGATACAGAGTAAAGCTCCCTCTACACTGTCCCCATCAAACACTCCCAGGGCAGGTACAGCACAGGGTTAGATACAGAGTAAAGCTCCCCCTACACTGTCCCCATCAAACACTCCCAGGATAGGTACAGCACGTGGTTAGATACAGAGTAAAGCTCCCTCAATGCTGGGGTAATATTGATTCCGTGTCTGCCAGCTGCCGTTAGACTAAGTTTGATGTGATGTGGGGAGGTGGGTCATTCCGGTAAGTTGTTGATTGTGTTCAGGGGACAGTGTAGAATGGTACATTTCACCTTTCAACCTGGGTGAAGTTAAAACATCAACGAGCTGCAGTTCTGAACGACTGCAGAGTTGAGATTTGATTAGGTAATAGGATGTTAAATAGAGTATGTGTGGGGGTGGAGAGCAGAGATTGTGGCCATGAGCAGTTTTGATGAATTGTTTCTTGTGTAGCACGCGAGGGAATCTGAGCGTGTGTCAATGTCACAAGGTCAGTTACATGATGTATTTCTACCTCCTTCCCACCTATACTTACTAGGCTGCCAGTCAAAGTCTGACTGACATTTGCTTTCATTGTCCCAAAGAAATAACGCATAACGTTGGCATTTTGTTCAACATTGTGTGGTGGCATATTTAAATTTCAAAGTGGGGATTCTGCAGAAGAGTCAGAGTGTATATTACATTGCAAACACACATCAAATGACATTCTAGCAACAGGACAGAAATGTCAATGATGTCTGTGGACACGATGAAGCAGAGTCTGTCAATCCAGCCGCAGAGTGAGCTGAGGACCGACATGACAGAGAGGAACTGGGATTCACTTTGAAACAACATTGTAAGAAGACGGACGTGTTACTTCTTTTTTCATAGAATTTACAATGCAGAAGGGGGCCATTCTGCAGGGAGAGAAGGTGGTGCTGGTTAATGTATATGTCCCGAATTGGGATGATGCCGGCTTCATGAGGCGCTTGTTGGGCCGCATTCTGGACCTGGAGGCAGGGGGCCTGATCATGGGGGGAGACTTTAACACGGTGCTGGATCCCCCACTGGACCGGTCCAGTTCAAGGACGGGTAGTAGACCGGCGGCGGCCAAGGTGCTGAGGGGATTCATGGACCAGATGGGAGGGGTGGATCCCTGGAGGTTTGGGAGACCGAGAGCGCGGGAGTACTTTTTCTCCCATGTGCATAGGGTTTATTCCCGAATAGATTTTTTCGTCCTGAGCAGGGGATTGATCCCGAGGGTGCAGGATGCCGAGTATTCGGCCATAGCGATTTCAGACCATGCTCCGCACTGGGTTGATCTGGAGATGGGGGAGGAGCGGGACCAGCGCCCGTTCTGGCGCCTGGATGTGGGGATGCTGGCTGATGAGGAGGTGTGTAGGAGGGTCCGGGGAAGTATTGAGGGGTATCTTGATACCAACGACACGGGGGAGGTCCGGGTGGGGATGGTCTGGGAGGCTCTGAAAGCAGTGATCCGGGGGGAGCTGATCTCCATCCGGGCCCATAGGGCAAGGAGGGAGAGGAAGGAGAGGGAGAGACTGGTGGGGGAGCTCCTGGATGTGGACAGGAGATACGCGGAGGCACCGGAGGAGGGGTTGCTGGGGGAACGGCGTAGTTTGCAGGCCAAATTTGACTTGTTGACCACCAGAAAGGCGGAGACACAGTGGAGGAGGTCGCAGGGCGCGGTATATGAGTATGGGGAGAAGGCGAGCAGGATGTTGGCGCATCAGCTCCGCAGGCGGGATGCGGCTAGGGAAATTGGTGGAGTGACGGATGGGGGTGGGAATGTAGTGCAGAAGGGGACAGAAGTAAATGGGGTCTTTAGGGACTTCTACGAGGAACTGTATCGGTCGGAACATCCGATGGGGAGAGAGGGGATGGAGAGCTTCATGAACAGGCTATGTTTCCCAAGGGTTCAAGAGGAGCTGGTAGAGGGGCTGGGGGCGCCGATAGAGTTGGAGGAGCTAGTCAGGGGGATCGGGCAAATGCCGTCAGGTAAGGCGCCGGGGCTGGACGGGTTCCCGGTGGAATTTTATAAAAAGTATGCGGATCTGGTGGGCCCCCTGTTGGTGCGAGCCTTCAATGAGGCATGGGAGGGGGGGGCTTTGCCCCCGACGATGTCGCGGGCACTGATCTCTCTGATCCTAAAGCGGGATAAGGACCCCTTGCAGTGTGGATCATATAGGCCTATCTCGCTCCTCAATGTTGACGCTAAGTTGCTGGCGAAGATCCTGGCCACCAGGATAGAGGACTGTGTGCCAGGGGTGATACATGAGGATCAGACAGGATTTGTCAAGGGACGGCAGCTCAACACGAATGTGCGGAGACTACTAAATGTTATTATGATGCCGGCAGTGGAGGGGGAGGCGGAGATAGTGGTGGCGCTGGATGCGGAGAAAGCGTTTGATAGAGTTGAGTGGGGGTACCTGTGGGAGGTGCTGGAGCGGTTCGGATTCGGGGAGGGATTCATCAAATGGGTGAGGCTGCTCTACGCGGCTCCGATGGCAAGTGTAGTTACCAATGGAAGGAGATCGGAGTACTTTAGGCTCTACCGTGGGACCAGGCAGGGGTGCCCCCGTCCCCCTTGCTCTTTGCACTGGCGATTGAACCTTTGGCTATGGCGTTGAGGGAGTCAGGGAGATGGAGGGGTCTGGTGCGGGGTGGGGAGGAACATCGTGTATCGCTGTATGCGGACGACCTGCTGTTGTATGTGGCGGATCCAGAGGGTGGAATGCCGGGGGTGATGGAGCTGTTGGCTGAGTTTGGGGGCTTCTCGGGCTATAAGTTAAATTTAGGCAAGAGTGAGGTATTTGTAGTACACCCGGGTGATCAGGAGGAGGGAATCGGGAGACTCCCATTTAAGAGGGCAGTGAAGAGTTTCAGATACCTGGGGGTGCAGGTGGCCAGGAGTTGGGGGACTCTCCATAAGCTTAATTTTACCAGGCTGGTGGAGCAGATGGAGGAGGAATTTAAAAGGTGGGACATGGTGCCGCTATCGTTGGCGGGTAGAGTGCAGTCCGTCAAAATGACGGTTCTCCCGAGGTTCTTGTTCCTTTTTCAGTGTTTGCCCATCTTTATCCCTAGGGCCTTTTTTAGGAGGGTGACTAGCAGCATCATGAGCTTTGTTTGGGCGCATGGGACCCCGAGGGTGAAGAGGGTCTTCTTGGAGCGGGGTAGAGATGGTGGGGGGCTGGCGTTACCCAATCTCTCGGGGTATTATTGGGCGGCCAATGAGTCGATGGTGCGCAAGTGGGTAATGGAGGGGGAGGGGGCAGCATGGAAACGGATGGAGAGGGCGTCCTGTGGGGATACAAGCCTGGGGGCCCTGGTAACGGCGCCGTGGCCGCTCCCTCCTACGAGGTATACCACGAGTCCGGTGGTGGCGGCTACCCTCAAGATTTGGGGGCAGTGGAGGCGACATAGGGGAGAAGTGGGGGGCTCGATGGAGGCTCCGTTAAGGGGGAACCATAGGTTCGTCCCGGGGAACATTGATGGGGGATTTCAGGGTTGGCACAGAGCGGGCATCAGACAGCTGAGGGACCTGTTTATTGATGGGAGGTTTGCGAGCCTGGGAGAGTTGGAGGAGAAATTTGGGCTCCCCCCGGGGAACATGTTCAGGTATCTGCAGGTAAAGGCGTTTGCTAGGCGGCAGGTGGAGGGATTCCCTTCGCTTCCCGCGAGGGGGGTGAGCGACAGGGTGCTTTCGGGGGTCTGGGTCGGAGAGGGGAAGATATCTGATATCTACAAGGTTATGCAGGAGGCGGAGGAGGCGTCAGTAGAGGAGCTGAAAGCTAAGTGGGAGGGGGAACTGGGGGAACAGATCGAAGACGGGACATGGGCTGATGCCCTGGAGAGGGTTAATTCTTCCTCCTCGTGTGCGCGGCTTAGCCTCATCCAATTCAAGGTGCTGCACCGGGCCCACATGACTGGGACGAGGATGAGTAGGTTCTTTGGGGGTGAGGACAGGTGTGTCAGGTGCTCGGGGAGTCCAGCGAACCATGGCCACATGTTCTGGGCATGCCCGGCACTGGAGGAGTTCTGGAAGAGGGTGGCGAGGACGGTGTCGAGGGTGGTGGGATCCAGGGTCAAGCCAGGATGGGACTCGCGATTTTTGGGGTTGGGGTGGAGCCGGGAGTGCAGGAGGCGAAAGAGGCCGGTGTGCTGGCCTTTGCGTCCCTAGTAGCCCGGCGAAGGATCTTGCTACAATGGAAGGATGCGAGGCCCCCAAGCGTGGAGACCTGGATCAATGACATGGCTGGTTTCATTAAGCTAGAGAAGGTCAAATTCGCCCTGAGAGGGTCGGTACAAGGGCTCTTTAGGCGGTGGCAGCCTTTTCTCGACTTTCTGGCTCAAAGGTAGGGTACAGGGACAGTAGCAGCAGCAACCCGGGGGGGGGGGGGGGGGGAAAAGGGGGGGGAAAAGGGGGGGGGGGACGACAATGACTATGTTTGTTTATTTAATTTTAATATATTTTTAAGTTCTTTTGTTGTTCATTGGGGTTGGGGGGTGGGGGGGATGTGATACATGCGCCGATACGGTCTGGGGGTGTCACAGTTATTATGGGTTATTTTGTTGCATTTCATTGTTTGTCATGTTTTATATTTTCTGTAAAAAATTCCAATAAAAATTATATTAAAAAATAAGAAGGGGGCCATTCGGCCCATCGAGTCTGCACCAGTCCTTGGAAAGAGCACCCTATTCAAGCCAACACCCTGAACCTCCCCGGAACCCCACCCAACCTTTTTTAACACTAAGGGCAATTTAGCACGGCCAATCCACCTAACCTGCACATCTTTGGACTGTGGGAGGAAACCGGAGCACCCGGAGGAAACCCACGCACACAAGGGAAGGATGTGCAGACTCCGCACAGACAGTGACCCAGCCGGGAATCGAACCTGGGACCCTGGAGCTGTGAAGCAACAATGTTAAGCACTGTGTAGAAGAGAGGTTAGCACGCTCATTGATTTGTTGTACTGAGGAGGACACCGATACAGACGGCTGGGTCCCTGACTGTGATACAGGCGGCTGGGTCCCTGACTGTGATACAGACGGCTGGGTCCCTGACTGTGATACAGGCGGCTGGGTCCCTGACTGTGATACAGACGGCTGGGTCCCTGACTGTGATACAGGCGGCTGGGTCCCTGACTGTGATACAGACGGCTGGGTCCCTGACTGTGATACAGGCGGCTGGGTCCCTGACTGTGATACAGGCGGCTGGGTCCCTGACTGTGATACAGGCGGCTGGGTCCCTGACTGTGATACAGGCGGCTGGGTCCCTGACTGTGATACAGGCGGCTGGGTCCCTGACTGTGATACAGGCGGCTGGGTCCCTGACTGTGATACAGGCGGCTGGGTCCCTGACTGTGATACAGACGGCTGGGTCCCTGACTGTGATAGAGACGGCTGGGTCCCTGACTGTGAGACAGGCGGCTGGGTCCCTGACTGTGATACAGACGGCTGGGTCCCTGACTGTGATACAGACGGCTGGGTCCCTGACTGTGATAGAGACGGCTGGGTCCCTGACTGTGATACAGACGGCTGGGTCCCTGACTGTGATACAGGCGGCTGGGTCCCTGACTGTGATACAGACGGCTGGGTCCCTGACTGTGATACAGGCGGCTGGGTCCCTGACTGTGAGACAGGCGGCTGGGTCCCTGACTGTGATACAGACGGCTGGGTCCCTGACTGTGATACAGGCGGCTGGGTCCCTGACTGTGATACAGACGGCTGGGTCCCTGACTGTGATAGAGACGGCTGGGTCCCTGACTGTGAGACAGGCGGCTGGGTCCCTGACTGTGATACAGACGGCTGGGTCCCTGACTGTGATACAGACGGCTGGGTCCCTGACTGTGATAGAGACGGCTGGGTCCCTGACTGTGATACAGGCGGCTGGGTCCCTGACTGTGATACAGGCGGCTGGGTCCCTGACTGTGATACAGGCGGCTGGGTCCCTGACTGTGATACAGACGGCTGGGTCCCTGACTGTGAGACAGGCGGCTGGGTCCCTGACTGTGATACAGGCGGCTGGGTCCCTGACTGTGATACAGGCGGCTGGGTCCCTGACTGTGATACAGACGGCTGGGTCCCTGACACCGATACAGACGGCTGGGTCCCTGACTGTGATACAGACGGCTGGGTCCCTGACTGTGATACAGACGGCTGGGTCCCTGACTGTGATACAGACGGCTGGGTCCCTGACTGTGATACAGGCGGCTGGGTCCCTGACTGTGATACAGGCGGCTGGGTCCCTGACTGTGATACAGGCGGCTGGGTCCCTGACTGTGATACAGGCGGCTGGGTCCCTGACTGTGATACAGGCGGCTGGGTCCCTGACTGTGAGACAGGCGGCTGGGTCCCTGACTGTGATACAGGCGGCTGGGTCCCTGACTGTGATACAGGCGGCTGGGTCCCTGACTGTGATACAGGCGGCTGGGTCCCTGACTGTGATACAGGCGGCTGGGTCCCTGACTGTGATACAGGCGGCTGGGTCCCTGACTGTGATACAGGCGGCTGGGTCCCTGACTGTGATACAGGCGGCTGGGTCCCTGACTGTGAGACAGGCGGCTGGGTCCCTGACTGTGATACAGACGGCTGGGTCCCTGACTGTGATACAGGCGGCTGGGTCCCTGACTGTGATACAGACGGCTGGGTCCCTGACTGTGATAGAGACGGCTGGGTCCCTGACTGTGAGACAGGCGGCTGGGTCCCTGACTGTGATACAGACGGCTGGGTCCCTGACTGTGATACAGACGGCTGGGTCCCTGACTGTGATAGAGACGGCTGGGTCCCTGACTGTGATACAGGCGGCTGGGTCCCTGACTGTGATACAGGCGGCTGGGTCCCTGACTGTGAGACAGGCGGCTGGGTCGCTGACTGTGATACAGGCGGCTGGGTCCCTGACTGTGATACAGGCGGCTGGGTCCCTGACTGTGATACAGACGGCTGGGTCCCTGACACCGATACAGACGGCTGGGTCCCTGACTGTGATACAGACGGCTGGGTCCCTGACTGTGATACAGACGGCTGGGTCCCTGACTGTGATACAGACGGCTGGGTCCCTGACTGTGATACAGGCGGCTGGGTCCCTGACTGTGATACAGGCGGCTGGGTCCCTGACTGTGATACAGGCGGCTGGGTCCCTGACTGTGATACAGGCGGCTGGGTCCCTGACTGTGATACAGGCGGCTGGGTCCCTGACTGTGAGACAGGCGGCTGGGTCCCTGACTGTGATACAGGCGGCTGGGTCCCTGACTGTGATACAGGCGGCTGGGTCCCTGACTGTGATACAGGCGGCTGGGTCCCTGACTGTGATACAGGCGGCTGGGTCCCTGACTGTGATACAGGCGGCTGGGTCCCTGACTGTGATACAGGCGGCTGGGTCCCTGACTGTGATACAGGCGGCTGGGTCCCTGACTGTGATACAGGCGGCTGGGTTCCTGGCTGTGATACAGGCGGCAGGGTCCCTGACTGTGATACAGGCGGCTGGGTCCCTGACTGTGATACAGGCGGCTGGTTCCCTGACTGTGATACAGACGGCTGGGTCCCTGACTGTGATACAGGCGGCTGGGTCCCTGACACCGATACAGACGGCTGGGTCCCTGACTGTGATACAGACGGCTGGGTCCCTGACTGTGATACAGACGGCTGGGTCCCTGACTGTGATACAGGCGGCTGGGTCCCTGACTGTGATACAGGCGGCTGGGTCCCTGACTGTGATACAGGCGGCTGGGTCCCTGACTGTGATACAGGCGGCTGGGTCCCTGACTGTGATACAGGCGGCTGGGTCCCTGACTATGATACAGGCGGCTGGGCCCCTGACTGTGATACAGGCGGCTGGGCCCCTGACTGTGATACAGACGGCTGGGTCCCTGACTGTGATACAGACGGCTGGGTCCCTGACTGTGATACAGGCGGCTGGGTCCCTGACTGTGATACAGACGGCTGGGTCCCTGACTGTGATACAGGCTGCTGGGTCCCTGACTGTGATACAGGCGGCTGGGTCCCTGACTGTGATACAGGCGGCTGGGTCCCTGACTGTGGTACAGACGGCTGGATCCCTGACTGTGATACAGACGGCTGGGTCCCTGACTGTGATACAGACGGCTGGGTCCCTGACTGTGATACAGGCGGCTGGGTCCCTGACTGTGATACAGGGGGCTGGGTCCCTGCCTGTGATACAGGCGGCTGGGTCCCTGACTGTGATACAGGCGGCTGGGTCCCTGACTGTGATACAGGGGGCTGGGTCCCTGCCTGTGATACAGGCGGCTGGGTCCCTCACTGTGATACAGGCGGCTGGGTCCCTGACTGTGATACAGACGGCTGGGTCCCTGACTGTGATACAGACGGCTGGGTCCCTGACTGTGATACAGACGGCTGGGTCCCTGACAGCGATACAGACGGCTGGGTCCCTGACTGTGATACAGACGGCTGGGTCCCTGACTGTGATACAGACGGCTGGGTCCCTGACTGTGATACAGGCGGCTGGGTCCCTGACTGTGATACAGACGGCTGGGTCCCTGACTGTGATACAGGCGGCTGGGTCACTGACTGTGATACAGACGGCTGGGTCCCTGACTGTGATACAGACGGCTGGGTCCCTGACTGTGATACAGACGGCTGGGTCGCTGACTGTGATACAGACGGCTGGGTCCCTGACTGTGATACAGACGGCTGGGTCCCTGACTGTGATACAGACGGCTGGGTCCCTGACTGTGATACAGACGGCTGGGTCCCTGACTGTGATACAGGCGGCTGGGTCCCTGACTGTGATACAGACGGCTGGGCCCCTGACTGTGATACAGGCGGCTGGGTCCCTGACTGTGATACAGACGGCTGGGTCCCTGACTGTGATACAGGCGGCTGGGTCCCTGACTGTGATACAGACGGCTGGGTCCCTGACTGTGATACAGGCGGCTGGGTCCCTGACTGTGATACAGGCGGCTGGGTCCCTGACTGTGATACAGGCGGCTGGGTCCCTGACTGTGATACAGGCGGCTGGGTCCCTGACTGTGATACAGGCGGCTGGGTCCCTGACTGTGATACAGGCGGCTGGGTCCCTGACTGTGATACAGGCGGCTGGGTCCCTGACTGTGAGACAGGCGGCTGGGTCCCTGACTGTGATACAGGCGGCTGGGTCCCTGACTGTGATACAGGCGGCTGGGTCCCTGACTGTGATACAGGCGGCTGGGTCCCTGACTGTGATACAGGCGGCTGGGTCCCTGACTGTGATACAGGCGGCTGGGTCCCTGACTGTGATACAGGCGGCTGGGTCCCTGACTGTGATACAGGCGGCTGGGTCCCTGATTGTGATACAGGCGGCTGGGTTCCTGGCTGTGATACAGGCGGCAGGGTCCCTGACTGTGATACAGGCGGCTGGGTCCCTGACTGTGATACAGGCGGCTGGTTCCCTGACTGTGATACAGACGGCTGGGTCCCTGACTGTGATACAGGCGGCTGGGTCCCTGACACCGATACAGACGGCTGGGTCCCTGACTGTGATACAGACGGCTGGGTCCCTGACTGTGATACAGACGGCTGGGTCCCTGACTGTGATACAGGCGGCTGGGTCCCTGACTGTGATACAGGCGGCTGGGTCCCTGACTGTGATACAGGCGGCTGGGTCCCTGACTGTGATACAGGCGGCTGGGTCCCTGACTGTGATACAGGCGGCTGGGTCCCTGACTATGATACAGGCGGCTGGGCCCCTGACTGTGATACAGGCGGCTGGGCCCCTGACTGTGATACAGACGGCTGGGTCCCTGACTGTGATACAGACGGCTGGGTCCCTGACTGTGATACAGGCGGCTGGGTCCCTGACTGTGATACAGACGGCTGGGTCCCTGACTGTGATACAGGCTGCTGGGTCCCTGACTCTGATACAGGCGGCTGGGTCCCTGACTGTGATACAGGCGGCTGGGTCCCTGACTGTGGTACAGACGGCTGGATCCCTGACTGTGATACAGACGGCTGGGTCCCTGACTGTGATACAGACGGCTGGGTCCCTGACTGTGATACAGGCGGCTGGGTCCCTGACTGTGATACAGGGGGCTGGGTCCCTGCCTGTGATACAGGCGGCTGGGTCCCTGACTGTGATACAGGCGGCTGGGTCCCTGACTGTGATACAGGGGGCTGGGTCCCTGCCTGTGATACAGGCGGCTGGGTCCCTCACTGTGATACAGGCGGCTGGGTCCCTGACTGTGATACAGACGGCTGGGTCCCTGACTGTGATACAGACGGCTGGGTCCCTGACTGTGATACAGACGGCTGGGTCCCTGACACCGATACAGACGGCTGGGTCCCTGACTGTGATACAGACGGCTGGGTCCCTGACTGTGATACAGACGGCTGGGTCCCTGACTGTGATACAGGCGGCTGGGTCCCTGACTGTGATACAGACGGCTGGGTCCCTGACTGTGATACAGGCGGCTGGGTCCCTGACTGTGATACAGACGGCTGGGTCCCTGACTGTGATACAGACGGCTGGGTCCCTGACTGTGATACAGACGGCTGGGTCGCTGACTGTGATACAGACGGCTGGGTCCCTGACTGTGATACAGACGGCTGGGTCCCTGACTGTGATACAGACGGCTGGGTCCCTGACTGTGATACAGACGGCTGGGTCCCTGACTGTGATACAGGCGGCTGGGTCCCTGACTGTGATACAGACGGCTGGGCCCCTGACTGTGATACAGGCGGCTGGGTCCCTGACTGTGATACAGACGGCTGGGTCCCTGACTGTGATACAGGCGGCTGGGTCCCTGACTGTGATACAGACGGCTGGGTCCCTGACTGTGATACAGGCGGCTGGGTCCCTGACTGTGATACAGGCGGCTGGGTCCCTGACTGTGATACAGGCGGCTGGGTCCCTGACTGTGATACAGGCGGCTGGGTTCCTGGCTGTGATACAGGCGGCTGGGTCCCTGACTGTGATACAGACGGCTGGGTCCCTGACTGTGATACAGGCGGCTGGGTCCCTGACTGTGATACAGGCGGCTGGGTCCCTGACTGTGATACAGGCGGCTGGGTCCCTGACTGTGATACAGACGGCTGGGTCCCTGACTGTGATACAGACGGCTGGGTCCCTGACTGTGATACAGACGGCTGGGTCCCTGACTGTGATACAGGCGGCTGGGTCCCTGACTGTGATACAGACGGCTGGGTCCCTGACTGTGATACAGGCGGCTGGGCCCCTGACTGTGATACAGGCGGCTGGGTCCCTGACTGTGACACAGACGGCTGGGTCCCTGACTGTGATACAGACGGCTGGGTCCCTGACTGTGATACAGACGGCTGGGTCCCTGACTGTGATACAGACGGCTGGGTCCCTGACACCGATACAGACGGCTGGGTCCCTGACTGTGATACAGGCGGCTGGGTCCCTGACTGTGATACAGACGGCTGGGTCCCTGACTGTGATACAGACGGCTGGGTCCCTGACTGTGATACAGGCGGCTGGGTCCCTGACTGTGATACAGACGGCTGGGTCCCTGACTGTGATACAGGCGGCTGGGTCCCTGACTGTGATACAGATGGCTGGGTCCCTGACTGTGATACAGGCGGCTGGGTCCCTGACTGTGATACAGACGGCTGGGTCCCTGACTGTGATACAGGCGGCTGGGTCCCTGACTGTGATACAGGCGGCTGGGTCCCTGACTGTGATACAGGCGGCTGGGTCCCTGACTGTGATACAGACGGCTGGGTCCCTGACTGTGATACAGACGGCTGGGTCCCTGACTGTGATACAGACGGCTGGGTCCCTGACTGTGATACAGGCGGCTGGGTCCCTGACTGTGATACAGGCGGCTGGTTCCCTGACTGTGATACAGACGGCTGGGTCCCTGACTGTGATACAGGCGGCTGGGTCCCTGACACCGATACAGACGGCTGGGTCCCTGACTGTGATACAGACGGCTGGGTCCCTGACTGTGATACAGACGGCTGGGTCCCTGACTGTGATACAGGTGGCTGGGTCCCTGACTGTGATACAGGCGGCTGGGTCCCTGACTGTGATACAGGCGGCTGGGTCCCTGACTGTGATACAGGCGGCTGGGTCCCTGACTGTGATACAGGCGGCTGGGTCCCTGACTATGATACAGGCGGCTGGGCCCCTGACTGTGATACAGGCGGCTGGGCCCCTGACTGTGATACAGACGGCTGGGTCCCTGACTGTGATACAGACGGCTGGGTCCCTGACTGTGATACAGGCGGCTGGGTCCCTGACTGTGATACAGACGGCTGGGTCCCTGACTGTGATACAGGCGGCTGGGTCCCTGACTGTGATCCAGGCGGCTGGGTCCCTGACTGTGATACAGGCGGCTGGGTCCCTGACTGTGATACAGACGGCTGGATCCCTGACTGTGATACAGACGGCTGGGTCCCTGACTGTGATACAGACGGCTGGGTCCCTGACTGTGATACAGGCGGCTGGGTCCCTGACTGTGATACAGGCGGCTGGGTCCCTGCCTGTGATACAGGCGGCTGGGTCCCTGACTGTGATACAGGCGGCTGGGTCCCTGACTGTGATACAGACGGCTGGGTCCCTGACTGTGATACAGATGGCTGGGTCCCTGACTGTGATACAGACGGCTGGGTCCCTGACTGTGATACAGGCGGCTGGGTCCCTGACTGTGATACAGGCGGCTGGGTCCCTGACTGTGATACAGACGGCTGGGTCCCTGACTGTGATACAGGCGGCTGGGTCCCTGACTGTGATACAGACGGCTGGGTCCCTGACTGTGATACAGATGGCTGGGTCCCTCACTGTGATACAGGCGGCTGGGTCCCTGACTGTGATACAGACGGCTGGGTCCCTGACTGTGATACAGACGGCTGGGTCCCTGACTGTGATACAGACGGCTGGGTCCCTGACTGTGATACAGACGGCTGGGTCCCTGACTGTGATACAGACGGCTGGGTCCCTGACTGTGATACAGACGGCTGGGTCCCTGACTGTGATACAGACGGCTGGGTCCCTGACTGTGATACAGACGGCTGGGTCCCTGAATGTGATACAGGCGGCTGGGTCCCTGACTGTGATACAGACGGCTGGGTCCCTGACTGTGATACAGACGGCTGGGTCCCTGACTGTGATACAGACGGCTGGGTCGCTGACTGTGATACAGACGGCTGGGTCCCTGACTGTGATACAGACGGCTGGGTCCCTGACTGTGATACAGACGGCTGGGTCCCTGACTGTGATACAGACGGCTGGGTCCCTGACTGTGATACAGGCGGCTGGGTCCCTGACTGTGATACAGACGGCTGGGCCCCTGACTGTGATACAGGCTGCTGGGTCCCTGACTGTGATACAGACGGCTGGGTCCCTGACTGTGATACAGGCGGCTGGGTCCCTGACTGTGATACAGACGGCTGGGTCCCTGACTGTGATACAGGCGGCTGGTTCCCTGACTGTGATACAGGCGGCTGGGTCCCTGACTGTGATACAGGCGGCTGGGTCCCTGACTGTGATACAGGCGGCTGGGTTCCTGGCTGTGATACAGGCGGCTGGGTCCCTGACTGTGATACAGACGGCTGGGTCCCTGACTGTGATACAGGCGGCTGGGTCCCTGACTGTGATACAGACGGCTGGGTCCCTGACTGTGATACAGGTGGCTGGGTCCCTGACTGTGATACAGACGGCTGGGTCCCTGACTGTGATACAGGCGGCTGGGTCCCTGACTGTGATACAGGCAGCTGGGTCCCTGACTGTGATACAGGCGGCTGGGTCCCTGACTGTGATACAGACGGCTGGGTCCCTGACTGTGATACAGACGGCTGGGTCCCTGACTGTGATACAGACGGCTGGGTCCCTGACTGTGATACAGGCGGCTGGGTCCCTGACTGTGATACAGACGGCTGGGTCCCTGACTGTGATACAGGCGGCTGGGCCCCTGACTGTGATACAGGCGGCTGGGTCCCTGACTGTGACACAGACGGCTGGGTCCCTGACTGTGATACAGACGGCTGGGTCCCTGACTGTGATACAGACGGCTGGGTCCCTGACTGTGATACAGACGGCTGGGTCCCTGACACCGATACAGACGGCTGGGTCCCTGACTGTGATACAGGCGGCTGGGTCCCTGACTGTGATACAGACGGCTGGGTCCCTGACTGTGATACAGACGGCTGGGTCCCTGACTGTGATACAGGCGGCTGGGTCCCTGACTGTGATACAGACGGCTGGGTCCCTGACTGTGATACAGGCGGCTGGGTCCCTGACTGTGATACAGACGGCTGGGTCCCTGACTGTGATACAGGCGGCTGTGTCCCTGACTGTGATACAGACGGCTGGGTCCCTGACTGTGATACAGGCGGCTGGGTCCCTGACTGTGATACAGGCGGCTGGGTCCCTGACTGTGATACAGGCGGCTGGGTCCCTGACTGTGATACAGACGGCTGGGTCCCTGACTGTGATACAGACGGCTGGGTCCCTGACTGTGATACAGACGGCTGGGTCCCTGACTGTGATACAGGCGGCTGGGTCCCTGACTGTGATACAGACGGCTGGGTCCCTGACTGTGATACAGGCGGCTGGGCCCCTGACTGTGATACAGACGGCTGGGTCCCTGACTGTGACACAGACGGCTGGGTCCCTGACTGTGATACAGACGGCTGGGTCCCTGACTGTGATACAGACGGCTGGGTCCCTGACTGTGATACAGACGGCTGGGTCCCTGACACCGATACAGACGGCTGGGTCCCTGACTGTGATACAGGCGGCTGGGTCCCTGACTGTGATACAGACGGCTGGGTCCCTGACTGTGATACAGGCGGCTGGGTCCCTGACTGTGATACAGACGGCTGGGTCCCTGACTGTGATACAGGCGGCTGGGTCCCTGACTGTGATACAGGCGGCTGGGTCCCTGACTGTGATACAGGCGGCTGGGTCCCTGACTGTGATACAGACGGCTGGGTCCCTGACTGTGATACAGGCGGCTGGGTCCCTGACTGTGATACAGACGGCTGGGTCCCTGACTGTGATACAGGCGGCTGGGTCCCTGACTGTGATACAGGCGGCTGGGTCCCTGACTGTGATACAGGCGGCTGGGTCCCTGACTGTGATACAGACGGCTGGGTCCCTGAGTGTGATACAGGCGGCTGGGCCCCTGACTGTGATACAGGCGGCTGGGCCCCTGACTGTGATACAGACGGCTGGGTCCCTGACTGTGATACAGACGGCTGGGTTCCTGACTGTGATACAGGCGGCTGGGTCCCTGACTGTGATACAGGCGGCTGGGTCCCTGACTGTGATACAGGCGGCTGGGTCCCTGACTGTGATACAGACGGCTGGATCCCTGACTGTGATACAGACGGCTGGGTCCCTGACTGTGATACAGACGGCTGGGTCCCTGACTGTGATACAGGCGGCTGGGTCCCTGACTGTGATACAGGCGGCTGGGTCCCTGCCTGTGATACAGGCGGCTGGGTCCCTGACTGTGATACAGGCGGCTGGGTCCCTGACTGTAATACAGACGGCTGGGTCCCTGACTGTGATACAGACGGCTGGGTCCCTGACTGTGATACAGACGGCTGGGTCCCTGACTGTGATACAAGCGGCTCGGTCTCTGACTGTGATACAGGCGGCTGGGTCCCTGACTGTGATACAGACGGCTGGGTCCCTGACTGTGATACAGACGGCTGGGTCCCTGACTGTGATACAGACGGCTGGGTCCCTGACTGTGATACAGACGGCTGGGTCCCTGACTGTGATACAGACGGCTGGGTCCCTGACTGTGATACAGACGGCTGGGTCCCTGACTGTGATACAGACGGCTGGGTCCCTGACTGTGATACAGACGGCTGGGTCCCTGACTGTGATACAGGCGGCTGGGTCCCTGACTGTGATACAGACGGCTGGGTCCCTGACTGTGATACAGACGGCTGGGTCCCTGACTGTGATACAGACGGCTGGGTCCCTGACTGTGATACAGACGGCTGGGTCCCTGACACCGATACAGACGGCTGGGTCCCTGACTGTGATACAGGCGGCTGGGTCCCTGACTGTGATACAGACGGCTGGGTCCCTGACTGTGATACAGACGGCTGGGTCCCTGACTGTGATACAGGCGGCTGGGTCCCTGACTGTGATACAGACGGCTGGGTCCCTGACTGTGATACAGGCGGCTGGGTCCCTGACTGTGATACAGGCGGCTGGGTCCCTGACTGTGATACAGACGGCTGGGTCCCTGACTGTGATACAGGCGGCTGGGTCCCTGACTGTGATACAGACGGCTGGGTCCCTGACTGTGATACAGGCAGCTGGGTCCCTGACTGTGATACAGTCGGCTGGGTCCCTGACTGTGATACAGGCGGCTGGGTCCCTGACTGTGATACAGGCGGCTGGGTACCTGACTGTGATACAGGCGGCTGGGTCCCTGACTGTGATACAGGCGGCTGGGTCCCTGACTGTGATACAGACGGCTGGGTCCCTGACTGTGATACAGACGGCTGGGTCCCTGACTGTGATACAGGCGGCTGGGTCCCTGACTGTGATACAGGCGGCTGGGTCCCTGACTGTGATACAGACGGCTGGGTCCCTGACTGTGATACAGGCGGCTGGGTCCCTGACTGTGATACAGACGGCTGGGTCCCTGACTGTGATACAGACGGCTGGGTCCCTGACTGTGATACAGGCGGCTGGGTCCCTGACTGTGATACAGACGGCTGGGTCCCTGACTGTGATACAGACGGCTGGGTCCCTGACTGTGATACAGACGGCTGGGTCCCTGACTGTGATACAGACGGCTGGGTCCCTGACTGTGATACAGACGGCTGGGTCCGTGACTGTGATACAGGCGGCTGGGTCCCTGACTGTGATACAGACGGCTGGGTCCCTGACTGTGATACAGACGGCTGGGTCCCTGACTGTGATACAGACGGCTGGGTCCCTGACTGTGATACAGGCGGCTGGGTCCCTGACTGTGATACAGGCGGCTGGGTCCCTGACTGTGATACAGGCGGCTGGGTCCCTGACTGTGATACAGGCGGCTGGGTCCCTGTCTGTGATACAGACGGCTGGGTCCCTGACTGTGATACAGACGGCTGGGTCCCTGACTGTGATATAGACGGCTGGGTCCCTGACTGTGATACAGACGGCTGGGTCCCTGACTGTGATACAGGCGGCTGGGTCCCTGACTGTGATACAGGCGGCTGGGTCCCTGGCAGAGGGCCAGTTCCTGGCACAGAGGAGACGTCACTGCTGTGAATAGGCATCGTGAAGTGTGTGTTGCCGCTAGTTCAGTTGGTCTCTCTCCTGAACTCGAACCTTGCCCGAGACCAGTCCTCTTCTCTCCGGCTCGACAGCTTGCAGCCAAAGTGTTGTTTACAACAATCTGAGGTCCCTATCTGCTTCAAGAAGACGACCATCATCCCTGTACCAAAAAAAGCCAAGCAGCGTGTCTTTATGACTATCGTCCAGTGGCTCTGATATCCATCATCATGAAGTGCTTCGAAAGGTTAGTCATGGCATGAATCAACTCCAGCCTCCCGGATTGCCTTGATCCACTACAGTTCGCCTTCCGCTGCAACAGGTCCACAGCAGACGCCATCTCCATGGCCCTGCACTCTACCCTGGAACACTTAGATAACAAAGACACCTATGTCAGACTTCTATTTATCGACTACAGCTCAGCCTTCAACACCATCATTCCTACGAAACTCATCTCCAAACTCCGTGGCCTTGGCTTCGGCTCCTCCCTCTGCTACTGGATCCTGAACTTTCTAACCCATAGGCCACAATCAGTAAAGACAAGCAACAACACCTCCTCCACGATCATCCTCAACAGCGGTGCCCCACAAGGCTGTGTCCTCAGCTTCCTACTATACTCCTTATACACCTATGACTGTGTGGCCAAATTCCCCTCCAACTCGATTTTCAAATTTGCTGATGACACCACCGTAGTGGGTCGGATTTCAAACAATGACGAGACAGAGTACAGGAATGAGATAGAGAATCTGGTGAACTGGTGCGACGACAATAATCTCTCCCTCAATGTCAACAAAACGAAGGCGATTATCATCGACTTCAGGAAGCACGGTAGAGAACATGCGCCTGTCTACATCAATGGAAATGAAATAGAAAGGGTCGAGAGCTTCAAGTCTTTAGGTGTCCAGATCACCAACAGCCTGTCTTGGTCCCCCCATGCCGACACTATAGTTAAGAAAGCCCACCACTGACTCTACTTTCTCAGAAGACTAAGGAAATTTGGTATGTCAGGTACGACTCTCACCAACGTCTACACATGCACCATAGAAAGCATTCTTTCTGGTTGTATCACAGGTTGGTATGGAGCCTGCTCTGTCCAAGACAGCAGGAAACTATAAAAGGTTGTGAATGTAGCCCAGTCCATCACACAAACTAGTCTCCCATCCATTGACTCTATCTATAATTCCCACTGCCTCGGAAAGGCAGCCAGCATAATTCAGGACCCCACGCACCCCGGACATACTCTCTTCCACCTCCTTCCGTCAGGAAAAAGATACCAAAGTTTGAAGTCACATACCAACCGATTCGAGAACAGCTTCTTCCCTACTGCCATCAGACTTCTGAATGGACCTACCTTGTATTAAGTTGATCTTTTCTCTACACCTTGCTATAACTGTAACATTATATTCTGCAGTCTCTCCTTCCTTCCCTATGTACGGTATGCATTGTCTGTACAGCATGCAAGAAACAATACTTTTCACTGTATACTAATCCATGTGACAATAATAAATCAAATCAAACAGAACAGCTCCCAGCTCAAAAACAACAGTAAAACCCAGAGCCACAGCCCAGCTCCACCCACACAATGACATCACTGAAGCCATGTGATAAGACAAAACATTTCATGGAGGAACATTCCCGTGACAGGTAGTTAAAAAGTAACCATGCCAATCTTGTGTCCATGGAGCCCATGAGTTGGGTTTTTAATGTCTCCTTTGAAAGTCTAGCCCGCCCTTTCTGCCAGGCAGTTGGATGAGGGATGGTACAGGGTGGTTCTGATATCCCTGAAGATGGTCCCTTTTGTAAACGTGGCAAACTCTCCACTGGTGAAGGGCTTCTCAGTGTCCAGGACCTCGCCTGTCTCATGGATGCGGAACGAGCAGCAAAGATTTTGTGCCGTGGCCCTGGAAGATGCCAAGGCCATCTTGTACACGTCATGCCACTCTGAGTGTCCACACTGACAAGGAACGGTGGCCTCATGAAAGGCCCTACAAAGTCCGTGTGAATCCGCACCCATGGGCATTCCAGCCATTCGCAGGGATGAAGGGAGACCAGCAGTGGGAGCTTCTGATGCTGCCAGCAGGCAAGCAGCTACATACAACCTTCTCAATGTCCCCATTGATAGTGGGAACTGCGGACAAACATCTTCATCTCAGTGCTGCCCAGGTGCCCACTGCGAAGGTCCTTCAGCGGGAACTCCTGATCCTGCAGCAGGATTTCTATCCAGGAGCTCCAGGCAATATGATGCTATCCAGGGGCTCCAGGCAATATGATGCTATCCAGGGGCTCCAGGCAATATGATGCTATCCAGGGGCTCCAGGCAATATGATGCTATCCAGGGGCTCCAGGCAATATGATGCTATCCAGGAGCTCCAGGCAATATGATGCTATCCAGGGGCTCCAGGCAATATGATGCTATCCAGGGACTCCAGGCAATATGATGCTATCCAGGGGCTCCAGGCAATATGATGCTATCCAGGAGCTCCAGGCAATATGATGCTACCCTCCACGCTGATCTGTCACAGCTTCTGGGTAAACGGCTGAAGGTTCCCCTGCTACCCGCCCCTAAAAGCATGTGATGGATTTTCACCAATCTCGGATCCCACTGCGTTCACGCCTGCACCTGAGTAGCCACCACCAGCAAGGTAACCATGAAGTTGAGAGTTGCCACCACTTCATCTGCCATTGGCGGATTTGGAGAACCCATGGGCAACGGTAAGCAGCTGGGAGTGTTGGCATTGGCAATCTGGGCGGTGTTGAAATGAATATCTGGGCGACGAGAAGCTCCCAACGCTTGATTCTAGCTGAGGCAATAGGTGGGATCCCATTCTCCTCTCTGAAAAGGCTGAGCAGGAGCTTGTGATCAGTCATGGTAGAGAAGTGCCTCCCATAAACGTATTGGTGGAGCTTCTTGACTCCAGATATTATATATGTATGTTCTATTGCCACCAAGCCCTCCTCGATTTGAGCATATCGTATTTCTGCATCCACCAGAGTTGTCAAGGCGAATGTGAAGGGGCGTTCCATGCCGTCTTCCCATCTGTGGGCCAGCACCACCCAATGCCATAGGGGGAGGCATCACAGATTAGGATTAGCAGCCAAGCTGGATCGTAGCAAGTGAGGAGCTGTGTGGATGGCAGACCCTCTTTTACTCTGGTGAATGCTTTGTCTTGTGAGGCACCACTGGTCTTTCTTCAACAGAATGAGGAGCAGAGCCAAGGTGTAGTACATTCACTTGGTCTGGCTTCAGCTCCAACACTGAAAATGAAACTAAAACACACCCTGCAGCCTGCTCAAAAACGAAAGTAAAAAGCTGACAGACAGCCCAGCTCCACCCATTCTCTGACTTCACTGCAGTATTTCACTGCACCCACTTCTTAAAGGTATTCTCACTACAGATATTTATATACACACCCATTTATAAACACCCATTTATTAAAGGTACTCTCACATGACTCCTCCCCCCAAGAAAAAAAACCCCATCAACTTCAGGATGGTTTCATTTTTCACCTTTTCACCATTCTTTAAGAAATGCACACAGTAAATATACTTTTTCGTTTCAAAAAACAACCCACGCAAACAGGTACAATAATATAGTCCATTTTTCTTTCTGCCTCCAACTGAAATCTTTCTCGATTGACAGTCTCATTGAACAAGAAGGTCTCTGCACCATCGTCCATTTCTCTACACCTCGCCATTTCTCTTTAAAGTCAGATACTTTAGTTCAATCTGATCACAGAGTCCCTTGTAATTCTCCAACACAGGAGCATTGGTTATCACAGCTTTCAGGCAGTCAAATGCCTGTTGAAACTCTGCTGTCCACTGAAATTTTTGACGTTTCTTCAGCAAGTCCATCAGTGGACTACAAAACATTTGCACAAATGTTCGATCAAATCCACGCAAGCTAAGAAATCGCATTATTTCCCTTTGTCTTGAGGGTATCGGAAACTCCGCAAGGAAAGTGACTTGGGCTTTTCCAAATGCACTTTTGGCTAGGTTTATCACCAAACCCACCTCCTGAAGTCGATCGAATAACTCCATCAGATGCTTTAAATGTTCTTTCCATGTCTCCTGAAAATTACCAGATTGTCGATGTATACCGCACAATTGGGTAATCCTGAAATGACTTTGTTAGTTAACCATTGAAATGTGGCTGGGGCGTTTTTCATGCCAAATGGCATAACTTTGAATTGGTATATACCATCTGGAGTCACAAAAGCTGTAATCTCCTTTGCCCTTTCGGATAAAGGTACCTGCCAGTAACCTTTAACTAAATCCAGTTTGGAAATAAAAGCTGATTGTCCCAGTTTCTCAATGCAATCCTCCAAACGTGGGATAGGATAAGAGCCCGTTCTTGTAACTGCATTAACCTTTCTATAGTCCACACACACCATTGGGTACCGTCTGGTTTAGGTACCATCACAATGGGTGAGCTCCATTGGCTGCAACCCACTTCAATTATGCCATTATTAAGCATACTCTCAATCGCTTTGTTAACCTGTGCCAATTTTAACGGGTTAAGTCTATATGGATGTTGTTTGATTGGAACAGCATTTCCCACATCTACATCATGCTAGCCATTTTAGTACTTCCCAATTTATCTCCACAAATATGCCCATGTGATATCAATAACTCTTTCAGGTCAGTCTGTTTATCCTCTGGAAGGTAACTCAACAATTTATCCCAATTTTTAAGAACATCCTCGTTTTCCAATTTAATTGGAGGTATGCCAAATTCACAGTCACCTGGATTTGGTTTGTCACTTTGACTTAGAATCATTAAAACCTCATTTTTCTCTCCTTCCCTTTCAAAGTGTCTTTTAAGCACATTCACATGACACATTCGGTGAGTCTTCTATCTGGTGTTTCTACCACATAATTCACCTCACTTAATTTCCTTTCAATCTGCTAAGGTCCACAAAACCTTGCTTTTAAAGGTTCACCTATGACTGGTAACAACACTAAAACTTCATCTCCACAGGCAAAACTACGAACTTTGGATTTCTTGTCCGCCACCCATTTTATCACATTTTGTGCAACTTTCAAATGTTGTCCAGCCAATTCACCTGCTCTATTTAATCGTTCTCTAAAATTTGACATGGAATCCAAAAATATAAGTTCTGATTTCTCACTCACCAATTTTTCCTTAATCAATTTAAGTGGTCCTCTTACCTCATGACAAACATTAGTCAAAAGGACTAAATTTGGTTGACTCATTAGGTGCATCCCTGATTACAAACAATACGAATGGAATTCCTTTATCCCAATCCTCTGGTTAATCGTGACAATAAGCCATCAACATTGTCTTTAATGTCTGATGCCATCTTTCTAATGCTCCCTGCAATTCTGGATGGTATGCAGTTGATTTAAATTGTTTTATTCCTAAGCTATCCATAACTTCTTTGAATAACCTTGAAGTAAAATTTGATCCTTGATCCGATTGTATTTCTGTGGGTAGTCCATAGAATTAAAGTAACTCCTCCACAATCTTTTTAGCTGTAATATTACATACTGGAATGGTCTCTGGAAACCTAGTAGACACATCCATTATAGTCAAAAGATATTGATTCCCACTTTTTGTTTTAGGAAGCGGTCCTACATAATCAATTAGGACCCTTGTAAAAGATTCCTCAAATGCTGGAATGGGTATTAAGGGCGCTGGTTTTTGACTGCTTGAGGTTTCCCTATCACTTGACATGTGTGACATGATTGACAAAATTTAACTACATCTTTATATGAAAAAATGAAATGAAAATGAAAATCGCTTATTGTCACGAGTAGGCTTCAATGAAGTTACTGTGAAAAGCCCCTAGTCGCCACATTCCGGCGCCTGTCCGGGGAGGCTGGTACGGGAATCGAACCGTGCTGCTGGCCTGCTTGGTCTGCTTTAAAAGCCAGCGATTTAGCCGAGTGAGCTAAACCAGCCCCTGTATTTTAGCTTGAGTTTTCCTTATCCCCAAATGACCTCCCACTGGTACCTCATATGCAACTCGCAACACCTCCTTTCTATACCCTACCGGCAATACTACTTGATGAACGTCTGCCCATTTTTCATCCGTCTGCATATGTAAAGGTCTCCATTTTCTCATCAAGACATCACTTTTACGGTAATAACACTCTGGTATACACTCAGATTCCTCTTTCTGATACATCAGTTTTATTTCTACATCTTTCTGTTGTAACTCTGCCAATTTTCCTGACTGTCATGTATCATGGCCATTTTCTGAAGTTCAAACTCTCTCTCTTTATCTTTTTCCCTGATTTGTATCTCCCTTTCTCTTTCTTTTTGTTCTGCTAGGGCTATTCTTTCTGTTTTCCTTTCTTCTCTCTATTTTTCCTCTCTCTCTCTTTCTGTTTCTCTTTCTTTTTCCTCTCTCTCTCTTTCTCTTTCTCTTTCTTTTTCCTCTCTCTCTCTTTTGTATTCAAGCAGCTTTAATTCTTTCTCATGTTCCATTTGTTTAATTTGCAACTGAATTTTTGCCATTTCCAATGAGTCAAACTGTATCTCAGGCAACTTTAAATGCTTAGCCACCGCCATAATTACCTCATCTTTTTGCATTTTGTCAGGTAATGTTAACTGCAATGTTTTTGCCAAATCTAACAGTCTGCTTTTAGTCTCTGTCCATAAGGTACTGCGTGTGACCGTCTCCACCCCCAAAAACTTCTGAGCCTCTGAAAGAGCCATTGTCCACAACGCACTCCCGACTTAAACTAAAATACCACACCTGAAAGGCAATCACAATATGCTCACCCCTCACTGTCTTTAAGTTCATTCAGCCAATCCAATAGATAGACTTTTATTCCCCTCAAGCCCCCAATTTGTTATGGGCCAGGGTTTAGAGAACCCCAAAGTGTATCATGGAGTTCACCTGACCCACAACTTTTAATAGATTGTGGTATGGGGAGCACACGGCCCACTCTACAGGTGTGGTAGAGCAGAAATGGAAAAGTATTTTTTAAAGCAAAACAATGTTTATTCTATGAACTCAATTTAACCTTTTTAAAACATACAGTGAAGATCTTAGCAACCATTAATTCAAATACTACCCCCAAAAGCTACAACACTAAGTAAACCTTTAAGCTTTCCTTTTTAACATCCATACGACTTAAAAACAAAACCTTTATCAGAAGTACATCAGGTTAAAGTCACTACTGAAAACATTTATAATTCTGAATTCACCAAATGATCAAGAGATAGTCTTTTGATGGCAGAGAGAACAGCAGTACACCTGCTCTGTCTGGCTTCAGCTCCAACACTGAAAACAAAACTAAAACACACCCTGCAACCTGCTCAAAAATGAAAGTAAAAAGCTGACAGACAGCCCAGCTCCACCCACTCTCTGACATCACTGCAGTAGTAAACATTCATTTCTTAAAGGTACTCTCACTACAGATATTTATATACACACCCATTTATAAACACCCATTTCTTAAAGGTTCTCTCACATGACACCATGGAGATTTGGGCAGCCAAGGGTGATGGGGTTCTCCTTCTACCCGCACGTGCATAAAGTGTACTCCCAGATTGATTTCTTTATTTTGAACAGGACTCTACTGACGGGGGTTGTGGACACGGGGTATTCGGTGAATTCTTTAACATAATGTAAGAAGGTTGTTAAACGTGATCATGATGCCCCCGGAAGATAGGGAGGTGGAGGCAGTGGTCGCAATGGACGCAGAGAAGGCATTTGATTGGGTGGAATGGGAATATCTGTGGGAGGTACTGGGACGGTTCAGATTTGGGGGGGTGCTTTATTGACTGGGTCAGGTTGTTGTATCAGGCTCCTGTTGTGATCGTACGGACGAATAGCACAACATCGGACTATTTCAGGCTGCATCGGAGGACGAGACACTGTTGTTCGCGTTAGCCATAGAGCCGCTGGTAATTACGCTGAGAGCCTCGATGGGCTGGAAGGGGATGGTCCGGAGGGGGGAGTGAAGCACAGAGTCTCGCTTTATGCTGACGACCTGCTCCTGCATGTATCGGACCCATTAAAGGGGATGGAAGAAATTATGAGGATTCTGGGGTAAATTGGCTGGTTTTCGGGGTATAAGCTAAATATGGGGAAAAGTGAGATGTTTGCGGTCCAGGCGAGGGGGCAGGAGAGGCTTTTGGGGGAATTGCTGTTAGAGTGGTCGAGGAAAGCCTTTGGTACCTAGGCTTTCAAGTGGCGCAGGAATGGGACCGGCTGCACAATCTGGCCCGGCTGGTAGACCAAATGAAGGACGATTTTCGGAGATGAGACGCAATCCCGTTGTCACTGGCTGGGAGGGTGCAGACGGTGAAAATGACGGCCCTCCCGAGATTCCTGTTTGTATTTCAGTGTCTCCCCATCTTTATTCCGCGGTCCTTTTTTAAACGGGTCAATAAGGTAATCACTGGCTTTGTACGGGCGGGCAAGACCCCATGAGTAAGGGGGGGATGCTGGAGTGGAGCCGGGGAGAGGGCAGGCTGGCGCTGCCAAACTTCAGTAATTACTACTAGGCAGTGAATATAGCCATGATTAGGAAGTGGGTGGTGGGGGAGGGGTCAGCATGGGAGCGTACGGAGGCGGCTGCATGCAAGGGGCGCTTGGGGGCGTTGATAACAGCGTCTCTGCATTTCCCGTTGGCATGTTACTCCACCAGCCCCGTGGTGGTGGCGGCCCTGAGGGTGTGGGGGCAATGGAGGAGACGTGGGAGCAGAGGGAGCATCGGTGTGGTCTCCAATCTGTAATAATCACCGGTTTGCCCCGGGAAGGATGGATAAAGGGTTTTGGAGACGGCAGAGAGCAGGGATTGAGAGGATGGGGGATATGTTTCTAAATGGGAGCTTTCTTCGCCTGAGGGAGCTGGAGGAGAAGTTTGGATTGGTGAGCGGAGACAAATTTAGGGACCTGCAGGTGCGGGACTTCCTACGTAAACTTCCTTCCCACTCCTACCACCAAGAGGGATACAGGACAGGGTAGTTCCTGGAGAGTGGGTGGGAGAAGGGAGGTCCTCTGACATTTACAAGGAACTCATGTGGTCGGAGAAGACGTAGACTGAGGAGCTGAAACACAAGTGGGAAGACGAATTGGGAGGAGAGATAGAGGACGGTCTCTGGGCGGACGCGTTGAGTAGAGTTAACGCGTCCGCAACATGTGCCAGGCTGAGCCTGATACAATTCAAGGTCGTTCATCGGGCCCACATAACAGTGGCCGCATGATCAGGTTCTTTGGGGTGGAGGACAGGTGTGCAAAATGTGTGGGAGGACCAGCGAACCACGTCCACATGTTCTGGACATGTTTAGTTTAGAGTAGGGGGCTAGTAAAGGCGGGACCTGTAAGGGAGGAAGCCGGCTGTTGCACTATGTTTATAGATTCATGTACATTGTTTATTTTGTTGTTGTTGTAAAACCATAAATACCTCAATAAAAGGTTCGAAATCAAAATCATAGAATTTACAGTGCAGAAGGAGACCATTCAGCCCATCGAGTCTGCACTGGCTCTTGGAAAGAGCACCCTACCCAAGCCCACACCCCCACCCTATCCCCATAACCCAGTAACCCCACCCAACACTAAGGGCAATTTATCATGGCCAATCCACCTAACCTGCACATCTTTGGACTGTGGGAGGAAACTGGAGCACCCGGAGGAAACCCACGCACACACGGGGAGGATGTGCAGACTCCGCACAGACAGTGACCCAAGCCGAGAATCGAACCTGGGACCCTGGAGCTGTGAAGCGATTGTGCTATCCACAATGCTACCGTGCTGCCTTAAATATGCTACCGTGCTGCATTTAAAAAAACGTTGGCAGCAATGCATAGGGGACAGATTTCGCCCTAATATACTGGGGATGAGCATCAGGATCCACGGAGATATGGGCGCGATTCTCCGGTGCCCACGATGGGTCGGAGAATAGCGGGAGGGCGTCCCCGACATTTTTCACGCCCTCCCGCTATCCCCCCCCCCACGGCCGCCCCACGACACAAATCGCTACTCGCCGTTTTTTACGGTGAACAGCGATTCTCCCTAGGCCGATGAGCCGAGTTCCCAGGTCGATGGGCCGAGTTCCCAGGCCGATGGGCCGAGTTCCCAGGCCGATGGGCTGAGTGCCCAGGTCGATGGGCCGAGTTCCCAGGCCGATGGGCCGAGTTCCCAGGCCGATGGGCCGAGTTCCCAGGCCGATGGGCCGAGTTCCCAGGCCGATGGGCCGAGTGCCCAGGTCGATGGACCGAGTTCCCAGGCCGATGGGCCGAGTTCCCAGGCCGATGGGCCGAGTTCCCAGGCCGATGGGCCGAGTTCCCAGGCCGATGGGCCGAGTTCCCAGGCCGATGGGCCGAATGCCCAGGCCGATGGGCCGAGTTCCCAGGCCGATGGGCCGAGTTCCCAGGCCTTTACGGCAGTTTTTACGGCAGCAAACACACCTGCTTGCTGCCGTCGTAAAAACGGCCGCAACATGCCCGTTCTGGGCATCCAGGGCCCCGACTGGCACGGCAGTACCACGGCCGTGCCAAGGGGGGCATGGGTCCGCGATCGGTGCCCACCGATCATGGGCAGTGCGTCCGTAACGGACACACTCTTTCTCCCTCCGCCGCCCCGCAGGATCAGTCCGTGGGGCGGCCGAGGGAGATGACGGCCCCACGCAGGCGCTGGTTGGAGCCGTCCAATCCGCGCATGCGCCGGTGACGTCATCGTGCGCGTCAGCCGGCGTGACGCTTGGCGCACGGACTTAGCGACGGTTGCTAAGTCCGCGATGCCGTGCTTTACGGGGCCCCGCTGCCAGCCCCACCCGGGGGGGAGAATCGGGTCCCGGGAGGGGGCACGGAGGCTGCCGTGAAACACGGCCAGTTTCACGGCAGTCTTTACGACTCGCCGCATTTGCGGAGAATCGCGCCCATGGGACTTGGCCAATTGATCCTTCCCAGACCCTCCTGGAACACTTTGGGGTATTTTCCCAGGACGTGGTACAGATTCCCGGTGCCCATCTGAAAACCCTGTTGCCAGTTTAAATGGAGGATTCACAACCAGTCTTGTCCCAAGTCCTCGTACTTGGGCCCCAGTCCTCGTACCACAACCAAGGGGGGACGGGCCGACGGCTGCCTGTGTGTTACCGGAGTCACGGTGGGCCCCACGATATTCAAAGGCTCACCGGTATAGGTCACCAACCTCGCCTTGGTGTCATGCCAAGTCAGCGGCATGACCCTAACACCAAGTCGTCGAAATGTTCGATGGTCCACGATGGAGATGGCAGCTCCAGTGGCCATTTGCATTATCATGGGGTGGCCATTGACCTGTACCATGACCAGGATCGGTACTACCTTCGGGTCCCGGATGCAGTAAGCTGCATTAAACAGTCCTCCTTATCCAGGGGGCCCACCTGCAAGGCTCTAGTTTGTGGTGATCTCAGTGGCTGCCTTGGACGCCGTTCTCTGTGCTGAACTTGGCAGCTCTGCCATCACGTGTCTTTCAACCACCACATTTGTCCTTGGGGGAGGTGGCCCGCTGGTCCTAGTAGTTCCCAAGAGCCTGACCCGGCTGCTTATTGGGTTGTTTTTTCGGAGGTGGTCTGGCAGACCGGAACTGTCCCATGATGCAGTGGGGGTCAAAACGGAGGGTCGGCCAAACTATGGACGTGATAGTCCATGGACCCCTGTAGGCCCTACACCCCTTTCTCCTGGGACAGCGATAGATCGATTGCCTGTTTCAGATCCAAGGTGAACTGCCAATGGCTCCCAATTTATCCCAGAAACCAGCCTATCCCTGAACATTCCGGAGGCTGACGGCCTGAACTCTGTTCTGCCAGACGCTAAGGCAGGTCGAGGCCAGTGACTGAGTTATCTGGAGACTGCACCGTCGTATTAAACCTGCACCGCTGCACAAAAACGGGAGGGTTAGGGTGATAATGTTCAGCTACCAATGTGACCAGCTCGTCATACTGACAATTTCTAACAGTCTTCTTCCAAAATACCGTTTGTCTGGAAGAAGTATCTCATGCATTCAGCATATGGGCTCCAGTCATCCAGGTCTGTATCGAAGGCTTCCAGCTTCCCAAAGCAGCGGCATCTTCAACATTTATACCCACACATTCCGAGATAGTAATCATCCGGGGTGGGTGGGTGGGTAGGTGGGTGGTTCCACAAAGGTTCTCCTTTGTCCTCATCGCCTAACGTGAGGTGGCCAGCAGTTGATGAACAAGGATTTATTGAACCATGTACAACACTCTGCCCATGACAGTAACTCTCTCCCAATCCAATCCTTATTGGGACAACCAACAACGGCAGTCCCTGCTTGGGCCGGCTTTTATGTGTCGACTTTAGCAAGCTCCAGCTGAATGGCCTCAGCCCCCTACCTGGGAAGCTCCACCAGTCCCACCGGGAGACCAAAAATGGGCTGGTTTAGCACAGGGCTAAATCGCTGGCTTTGAAAGCAGACCAAAGCAGGCCAGCAGTATGGTTCAATTCCCGTACCAGCCTCCCTGAACAGGCGCCGGAATGTGGCGACTAGGGGCTTTTCACAGTAACTTCATTTGAAGCCTACTTGTGACAATAAGCAATTTTCATTTTCATTTCAATGGTTTCCCTGGGTCCTCATGGGGGTTATTACAATCAGGCACATCCTGACCAACTGACACTACAAAACACCACCAAGGGGCAGCAGGGTGGCGCAGTGGGTTAGCCCTGCTGCCTCACGCCGCCGAGGTCCCAGGTTCGATCCCGGCTCTGGGTCACTGTCCGCGGGGAGTTTGCACATTCTCCCCATGTCTGGGTGGGTTTTGCTCCCAAAACACAAAGATGTGCAGGGTAGGTGGATTGGCCATGCTAAATTGCCCCTTAAACAGATTGCTGTTGTGAAATCACGCTGTGCACAATGTAATGTTTCCTGCGACACAATAGTAACTGGACTTATAAATGTGTTTCATTTGTGGAAAGGGTTTTTTGAGCCATGCAGAGTTTGTGGAATGGCCGTTCTGGATGTGAGTCTTTCCTCTTAGTTGTTGTGCTGGTCACAGAGGAAGATCACTCGAACCAAGGACAGTGTGGGGCCCTGATTGAATGTTTGGAAGGTTAACAATGTTTTTTTTACATAAGTTTAGAGTGCCCAATTCTTTCTTTTCCAATGAAGGGGCAATTCAATGAGGCCAGTCCACCTACCCTGCACATCTTTGGGTTCTGGGGGTGAGGCCCACGCAGACACGGGGGTGAGTATGCATGTGAGTGTGTAAATGTGAGGGTACGAGTGTGTAAATGTGAGCGAGTGAGTGTGTGAATGAGTATGTAAATGTGAGTGTGAGTATGCGTCCACATGGACAGTGACCCGGGGCCGTGATTGAACCCAGGTCCTGGGCGCAGTGAAGCAGCAGTGCTAACCACTGTGCCACCGTGCCCCCCGAATGTTAATCATGTTGATCTGTGTTTAGTTATGACACTGGATCCAAGGGAAAGTTTAATGGGAAACTCCAGGAATGTTTCAGGTGTTGAACCTGGATACAGTTTATTGGGAATGTTTTTAACCGTAACTCAGCCCTGACAGGGATTTGAAACTGGGTCCTCTGGAGGAGCTTCACTAATTAACAGGCACATTTTGAAATTGTAATTGAATTGATTTTGTGACAGTTTGTGAATCTTTCTGGGGGTAAGACGCAGTAAAGATTAGTGCTGTGTGTGACGGGGTGATGATGGTCAGACTGCGGAATCCCTTCCTCCTGCTGTACGTTGACAATTTCCTTTCTCGGCACTGGGAGAAGCTGCAGCTATAACCTTGTCTTCCTCTCCCAATAATAGCTGGGCTGATCTATATTGGTTACGCACGGCCTAAACAATAGCATACACAAACACATTCTCTCACTGACTCACACAGGTCCCTGAGTCTCACACATACACTGGAGGGGGCTGCATTCGTTACCATGGCAATTGCTGCAAAGCTACGTGAATTTGCTATTGATGAGAGTTTTGAAGTTGAGTTTTGTCTGCATCACACAACCTTCATTCCCCAATCGGCCGACTTACCTACGATTCCGAGCCACTGGATCAGGTGGTGTAGACTCCATTATCTCGTCATCTTGCACCACATAAAATCTGATGACTGGTGTAATCCTGAGCCTCACACTCACATTTACACACTCACACTCGTACTCACACTCACACAGACATTTACACACTCACTCATACACACACTGACATTTACACACTCGCACTTTCACACACACGCACACCCATTCACACACACACACACACACACACTCACATTTACACACACACTCATACTCGCACACACATACTCACATTCACATTTACTCACTCACTCACTCACATTTACACACTCATTCACACACGCACATTCACATTTACATACTCGCTCACACTCTCACATTTACACACTCACATGCATACTCACACTCGCATTTACACACTCACTCGTTCACATTTACAGGCTCATTCACACACTCACATTCACATTCACACACTCACTCACACACTCACATTTCCACACTCACTCATACACTCATATTCACATTTACACACTCACTCACACACATACTCACTCACATTTACTTACTCACGCGCTCAACTCACATTTACTCACTCTCTCACATTCATACTCACACACACACACGCACACACACACACACACACAGTCATCACATACATACATATTCAGAGGAGAGTTGGCAAGTTGGATACAGAACTGGCTTGGGCACAGAAAGCAGAGGGTAGCAGTGGAAGGGTGCTGTTCTGAATGGAAGGTTGTGACTAGCGGCGTTCCACAGGGATCAGTTCTGGTGCCTTTGTTGTTAGTGGTGTACATAAATGATTTGGAAGAAAATGTAGCTGGTCCGATTAGTAAGTTTGCAGATGACTCAAAAATTGTGGGAGTTGCGGATAGTGAAGGGATTGTCAGAGGATACAGCAGGATATAAACTGGTTGGAGTCTTGGGAAGAGAAATGGCAGATGGAGTTTAAATTGGACAAGTGTGAGGTAATGCACTTTGGAAGGTCCAATGCATGGAAGAATTACACAATAAATGGTAGAACTGAGTACTGTGCGAGTACTGACAGGCAGAGAGATCTGGGTGTGCATGTTCACCGATCACTGAAAGTGGCAACACATGTGGATAAAGTGGTCAAGAAGACATCCGACATGCTGCAGCTGTGGGTCCAACATGACCCCCCCCCCCACCGGATCGTGTACACCCATGACGGGGGCTTCTCCAGCCGCTGCCTGCCCATTCTACTGGACACCCCTGTGTCCAAGCCCCGTGCGTGGGAATATAGTGATGGTCACTTTAACTCCCACTGGCCGTGTCGGCTGCTGGCCGTCCGGCCACTGACCACTGTTAATGGGAAATCTGAAATTACAATAATGTGAGCACTCCCCAGGTGGATCCCCGGGGGGGGCCCAGGGGGGTCCCTGTGCTATGACACAGGCGGCTGTTATAGCCGAGGATGCCAATCAGGCAGTGAGGCCTGGACACTCTGCTCCAGCCCCGGAGGCAGCAACACCACAGAGGCAGCAGCCAGGAGCTCGGCCGCAGCACTGGGCACATCCCCAGCGACCAGAGGATGGGAGTGTGGACCGGGCAGGGAGCCAGCACCTGATTCAGGTCACATTTCCAGCTGGTGTCTAGGGTTCCGGGCCAGGGCCCGGTACACGGGGGACTCTGCTGTGGCTGGGGTACGTGTGCAGGGCAGGTTGGATGGCACCCTGAGGGATCGCACAGGATGTGAGGCTGGGGTGAGTCTGGGGACCTGCCGGCCAGGGGTGGAAGCCATGGCTTATTGTCTGTCAATCATCCTTTCCAATTCCTTATAGATCTTAGATTATAGATGATATTGTGGAAGCTGCCATCGCGATGCCAAGCTAGACGGCCAGACGCCAGAGAAGCCAGCGGCAGCAGCGCAGACAGAGACCGAGGCAGCAGCGCAGACAGAGACCGAGGCAGCAGCGCAGACAGAGACCGAGGCAGCAGCAGCAGCGCAGACAGAGACCGAGGCAGCAGCGCAGACAGAGACCGAGGCAGCAGCGCGGACAGAGACCGAGGCAGCAGCGCAGACAGAGACCGAGGCAGCAGCGCAGACAGAGACCAAGGCAGCAGCGCAGACAGAGACCGAGGCAGCAGCAGCGCAGACAGAGACCGAGGCAGCAGCAGCGCAGACAGAGACCGAGGCAGCAGCAGCGCAGACAGAGACCGAGGCAGCAGCGCAGACAGAGACCGAGGCAGCAGCGCAGACAGAGACCGAGGCAGCAGCGCAGACAGAGACCGAGGCAGCAGCGCAGACAGAGACCGAGGCAGCAGCGCAGACAGAGACCGAGGCAGCAGCAGCGCAGACAGAGACCGAGGCAGCAGCGCAGACAGAGACCGAGGCAGCAGCAGCGCAGACAGAGACCGAGGCAGCAGCGCAGACAGAGACCGAGGCAGCAGCGCAGACAGAGACCGAGGCAGCAGCAGCAGCGCAGACAGAGACCGAGGCAGCAGCAGCGCAGACAGAGACCGAGGCAGCAGCGCAGACAGAGACCGAGGCAGCAGCAGCAGCGCAGACAGAGACCGAGGCAGCAGCAGCGCAGACAGAGACCGAGGCAGCAGCGCAGACAGAGACCGAGGCAGCAGCAGCGCAGACAGAGACCGAGGCAGCAGCAGCGCAGACAGAGACCGAGGCAGCAGCAGCGCAGACAGAGACCGAGGCAGCAGCGCAGACAGAGACCGAGGCAGCAGCAGCGCAGACAGAGACCGAGGCAGCAGCGCAGACAGAGACCGAGGCAGCAGCAGCGCAGACAGAGACCGAGGCAGCAGCAGCGCAGACAGAGACCGAGGCAGCAGCAGCGCAGGCAGAGACCGAGGCAGCAGCAGCGCAGACAGAGACCGAGGCAGCAGCGCAGACAGAGACCGAGGCAGCAGCAGCGCAGACAGAGACCGAGGCAGCAGCAGCGCAGACAGAGACCGAGGCAGCAGCAGCGCAGACAGAGACCGAGGCAGCAGCGCAGACAGAGACCGAGGCAGCAGCAGCGCAGACAGAGACCGAGGCAGCAGCAGCGCAGACAGAGACCGAGGCAGCAGCAGCGCAGACAGAGACCGAGGCAGCAGCAGCGCAGACAGAGACCGAGGCAGCAGCAGCGCAGACAGAGACCGAGGCAGCGCAGACAGAGACCGAGGCAGCAGCGCAGACAGAGACCGAGGCAGCAGCAGCGCAGACAGAGACCGAGGCAGCAGCGCAGACAGAGACCGAGGCAGCAGCGCAGACAGAGACCGAGGCAGCAGCGCAGACAGAGACCGAGGCAGCAGCAGCGCAGACAGAGACCGAGGCAGCAGCGCAGACAGAGACCGAGGCAGCAGCGCAGACAGAGACCGAGGCAGCAGCAGCGCAGACAGAGACCGAGGCAGCAGCAGCGCAGACAGAGACCGAGGCAGCAGCGCAGACAGAGACCGAGGCAGCAGCGCAGACAGAGACCGAGGCAGCAGCGCAGACAGAGACCGAGGCAGCAGCAGCGCAGACAGAGACCGAGGCAGCAGCAGCAGCGCAGACAGAGACCGAGGCAGCAGCAGCAGACAGAGACCGGGGCAGCAGCGCAGACAGAGACCGAGGCAGCAGCAGCGCAGACAGAGACCGAGGCAGCAGCGCAGACAGAGACCGAGGCAGCAGCGCAGACAGAGACCGAGGCAGCAGCGCAGACAGAGACCGAGGCAGCAGCAGCGCAGACAGAGACCGAGGCAGCAGCAGCGCAGACAGAGACCGAGGCAGCAGCGCAGACAGAGACCGAGGCAGCAGCAGCGCAGACAGAGACCGAGGCAGCAGCGCAGACAGAGACCGAGGCAGCAGCGCAGACAGAGACCGAGGCAGCAGCAGCGCAGACAGAGACCGAGGCAGCAGCAGCGCAGACAGAGACCGAGGCAGCAGCGCAGACAGAGACCGAGGCAGCAGCGCAGACAGAGACCGAGGCAGCAGCGCAGACAGAGACCGAGGCAGCAGCGCAGACAGAGACCGAGGCAGCAGCAGCGCAGACAGAGACCGAGGCAGCAGCGCAGACAGAGACCGAGGCAGCAGCGCAGACAGAGACCGAGGCAGCAGCGCAGGCAGAGACCGAGGCAGCAGCGCAGGCAGAGACCGAGGCAGCAGCGCAGACAGAGACCGAGGCAGCAGCAGCAGCGCAGACAGAGACCGAGGCAGCAGCGCAGACAGAGACCGAGGCAGCAGCAGCGCAGACAGAGACCGAGGCAGCAGCGCAGACAGAGACCGAGGCAGCAGCGCAGACAGAGACCGAGGCAGCAGCAGCGCAGACAGAGACCGAGGCAGCAGCAGCGCAGACAGAGACCGAGGCAGCAGCGCAGACAGAGACCGAGGCAGCAGCGCAGACAGAGACCGAGGCAGCAGCAGCGCAGACAGAGACCGAGGCAGCAGCAGCGCAGACAGAGACCGAGGCAGCAGCAGCGCAGACAGAGACCGAGGCAGCAGCAGCGCAGGCAGAGACCGAGGCAGCAGCGCAGACAGAGACCGAGGCAGCAGCAGCGCAGGCAGAGACCGAGGCAGCAGCGCAGACAGAGACCGAGGCAGCAGCAGCGCAGACAGAGACCGAGGCAGCAGCAGCGCAGGCAGAGACCGAGGCAGCAGCAGCGCAGACAGAGACCGAGGCAGCAGCAGCGCAGACAGAGACCGAGGCAGCAGCAGCGCAGACAGAGACCGAGGCAGCAGCAGCGCAGGCAGAGACCGAGGCAGCAGCGCAGACAGAGACCGAGGCAGCAGCAGCGCAGGCAGAGACCGAGGCAGCAGCGCAGACAGAGACCGAGGCAGCAGCGCAGACAGAGACCGAGGCAGCAGCGCAGACAGAGACCGAGGCAGCAGCAGCGCAGGCAGAGACCGAGGCAGCAGCAGCGCAGACAGAGACCGAGGCAGCAGCGCAGACAGAGACCAAGGCAGCAGCGCAGACAGAGACCGAGGCAGCAGCGCAGACAGAGACCGAGGCAGCAGCGCAGACAGAGACCGAGGCAGCAGCAGCGCAGGCAGAGACCGAGGCAGCAGCAGCGCAGACAGAGACCGAGGCAGCAGCGCAGACAGAGACCAAGGCAGCAGTGCAGACAGAGACCAAGGCAGCAGCGCAGACAGAGACCGAGGCAGCAGCGCAGACAGAGACCGAGGCAGCAGCAGCGCAGACAGAGACCGAGGCAGCAGCGCAGACAGAGACCGAGGCAGCAGCGCAGACAGAGACCGAGGCAGCAGCGCAGACAGAGACCGAGGCAGCAGCGCAGACAGAGACCGAGGCAGCAGCGCAGACAGAGACCGAGGCAGCAGCAGCGCAGACAGAGACCGAGGCAGCAGCGCAGACAGAGACCGAGGCAGCAGCGCAGACAGAGACCGAGGCAGCAGCGCAGACAGAGACCGAGGCAGCAGCAGCGCAGACAGAGACCGAGGCAGCAGCAGCGCAGACAGAGACCGAGGCAGCAGCGCAGACAGAGACCGAGGCAGCAGCAGCGCAGACAGAGACCGAGGCAGCAGCAGCGCAGGCAGAGACCGAGGCAGCAGCAGCGCAGACAGAGACCGAGGCAGCAGCGCAGACAGAGACCGAGGCAGCAGCAGCGCAGACAGAGACCGAGGCAGCAGCAGCGCAGACAGAGACCGAGGCAGCAGCGCAGACAGAGACCGAGGCAGCAGCAGCAGCGCAGACAGAGACCGAGGCAGCAGCGCAGACAGAGACCGAGGCAGCAGCGCAGACAGAGACCGAGGCAGCAGCGCAGACAGAGACCGAGGCAGCAGCAGCGCAGACAGAGACCGAGGCAGCAGCAGCGCAGACAGAGACCGAGGCAGCAGCAGCAGCGCAGACAGAGACCGAGGCAGCAGCGCAGACAGAGACCGAGGCAGCAGCAGCGCAGACAGAGACCGAGGCAGCAGCGCAGACAGAGACCGAGGCAGCAGCAGCGCAGACAGAGACCGAGGCAGCAGCAGCGCAGACAGAGACCGAGGCAGCAGCAGCAGCGCAGACAGAGACCGAGGCAGCAGCGCAGACAGAGACCGAGGCAGCAGCGCAGACAGAGACCGAGGCAGCAGCGCAGACAGAGACCGAGGCAGCAGTGCAGACAGAGACCGAGGCAGCAGCGCAGACAGAGACCGAGGCAGCAGCAGCGCAGACAGAGACCGAGGCAGCAGCGCAGACAGAGACCGAGGCAGCAGCGCAGACAGAGACCGAGGCAGCAGCTGCGCAGACAGAGACCGAGGCAGCAGCAGCGCAGACAGAGACCGAGGCAGCAGCAGCGCAGACAGAGACCGAGGCAGCAGCGCAGACAGAGACCGAGGCAGCAGCAGCGCAGACAGAGACCGAGGCAGCAGCGCAGACAGAGACCGAGGCAGCAGCAGCGCAGACAGAGACCGAGGCAGCAGCAGCGCAGACAGAGACCGAGGCAGCAGCGCAGACAGAGACCGAGGCAGCAGCGCAGACAGAGACCGAGGCAGCAGCTGCGCAGACAGAGACCGAGGCAGCAGCAGCGCAGACAGAGACCGAGGCAGCAGCGCAGACAGAGACCGAGGCAGCAGCAGCGCAGACAGAGACCGAGGCAGCAGCGCAGACAGAGACCGAGGCAGCAGCAGCGCAGACAGAGACCGAGGCAGCAGCAGCGCAGACAGAGACCGAGGCAGCAGCGCAGACAGAGACCGAGGCAGCAGCAGCGCAGACAGAGACCGAGGCAGCAGCAGCGCAGACAGAGACCGAGGCAGCAGCAGCGCAGACAGAGACCGAGGCAGCAGCGCAGACAGAGACCGAGGCAGCAGCGCAGACAGAGACCGAGGCAGCAGCAGCGCAGACAGAGACCGAGGCAGCAGCGCAGGCAGAGACCGAGGCAGCAGCAGCGCAGACAGAGACCGAGGCAGCAGCGCAGACAGAGACCGAGGCAGCAGCGCAGACAGAGACCGAGGCAGCAGCAGCGCAGACAGAGACCGAGGCAGCAGCGCAGACAGAGACCGAGGCAGCAGCAGCGCAGACAGAGACCGAGGCAGCAGCAGCGCAGACAGAGACCGAGGCAGCAGCAGCGCAGACAGAGACCGAGGCAGCAGCGCAGACAGAGACCGAGGCAGCAGCAGCAGCGCAGACAGAGACCGAGGCAGCAGCAGCGCAGACAGAGACCGAGGCAGCAGCAGCAGCGCAGACAGAGACCGAGGCAGCAGCAGCGCAGACAGAGACCGAGGCAGCAGCAGCAGCGCAGACAGAGACCGAGGCAGCAGCGCAGACAGAGACCGAGGCAGCAGCAGCGCAGACAGAGACCGAAGAACATAGAACAGTACAGCACAGAACAGGCCCTTCGGCCCTCGATGTTGTGCCGAGCAATGATCACCCTACTCAACCCCAAGTATCCACCCTATACCCGTAACCCATCAACCTCCCCCCCACTATTCTTACTTTTTAGGACAGTACGGGGGCAATTTAGCATGGCCAATCCACCTAACCCGCACATCTTTGGACTGGTTTGTTTAGTTTCCTTAGTTTCCTGAGGAAGTATAGGCGCTGTTGTGCTTTCTTGGTGATAGCGTCGATGTGAGTGGACCAGGACAGATTTTTGGTGATGTGCACCCCTAGGAATTCAGACTGTCTCAGGGGAGGGAGCTGGGCAGCGGAGGGAGCTGGGCAGCGGAGGGAGCTGGGCAGCGGAGGGAGCTGGGCAGCGGAGGGAGCTGGGCAGCGGAGGGAGCTGGGCAGGGGAGGGAGCTGGGCAGGGGAGGGAGCTGGGCAGGTGAGGGAGCTGGGCAGCGGAGGGAGCTGGGCAGGGGAGGGAGCTGGGCAGGGGAGGGAGCTGGGCAGCGGAGGGAGCTGGGCAGCGGAGGGAGCTGGGCAGCGGAGGGAGCTGGGCAGCGGAGGGAGCTGGGCGGAGGGAGCTGGGCAGCGGAGGGAGCTGGGCAGCGGAGGGAGCTGGGGAGGGAGCTGGGCAGTGGAGGGAGCTGGGCAGGGGAGGGAGCTGGGCGGAGGGAGCTGGGCAGCGGAGGGAGCTGGGCAGGGGAGGGAGCTGGGCAGCTTAGGGAGCTGGGGAGGAGGCTGGGCAGTGGAGGGAGCTGGGCAGGGGAGGGAGCTGGGCAGGGGAGGGAGCTGGGCAGCGGAGGGAGCTGGGCAGCGGAGGGAGCTGGGCAGCGGAGGGAGCTGGGCAGGGGAGGGAGCTGGGCAGGGGAGGGAGATGGGCAGCGGAGGGAGCTGGGCAGCGGAGGGAGCTGGGCGGAGGGAGCTGGGCAGGGGAGGGAGCTGGGCAGCGGAGGGAGCTGGGCAGCGGAGGGAGCTGGGCGGAGGGAGCTGGGCAGGGGAGGGAGCTGGGCAGGGGAGGGAGCTGGGGAGGGAGCTGGGCAGTGGAGGGAGCTGGGCAGGGGAGGGAGCTGGGCAGGGGAGGGAGCTGGGCAGCGGAGGGAGCTGGGCAGCGGAGGGAGCTGGGCAGGGGAGGGAGCTGGGCAGGGGAGGGAGCTGGGCAGCGGAGGACGCTGGGCAGCGGAGGGAGCTGGGCGGAGGGAGCTGGGCAGGGGAGGGAGCTGGGCAGGGGAGGGAGCTGGGCAGGGGAGGGAGCTGGGCAGCGGAGGGAGCTGGGCAGCGGAGGGAGCTGGGCAGGGGAGGGAGCTGGGCAGCGGAGGGAGCTGGGCAGGGGAGGGAGCTGGGCAGCGGAGGGAGCTGGGCAGCGGAGGGAGTTCCAGGCAGTTATACAGATTCAGTCCAGCCGTCCACTGTGCCTTAGGTTGGCAAACTTCCTGCTATCTTGTAATAACCCCCCCCCCAATGCCACCACATCGGAGGAATTACTCACAGGCCGTTGCCATGAGACCTGTTTTCCCGAAGTTGGCGGGGTGGGTGGAACCACGCTGTGCCTCCCAGGGGAAACAGTACATTTCACACAAAGGAGTCAGGTAATTTCATGCGGCTGACCTGGCCCTCATCAGGAACTTTATCTCAGGCCCACTTTGGCTACCAGACCGAACTGTGGCCCTAGTCAGGCCCAGTCTTGTATATGGTGGATTTGAAGAGCAGGAACGTGCAGTTGGAGCCAGCAGGCAACACCAGTGCTCCTGTGGTGGAGCCAGGACAGAGAGGATGTTGTGAGGAGGCCGTGTCGATGACCCAGAAGGGAGCTGGAGGAGGGAATGCCCCAGCTATTGTGGTCTAATGTCTGAGAAAACCCACCACGGGTGACAATGTTGCTACCTCAGAGTTGCAGGAACCGGTTGGGAGACTAAACATCTCTATCGTCAATGACAGTGTTATTGTGGACTGAACAAAACAAGAACAGGACCACAATCTGCACTTATTGATGGAAGTGACACATAACAAAGCTTTGGTGTTGAACAGTCTGAGAGACAATACATCAGTGTGCTGCAGATCAATGTCTACTCTTTATTCCGTCACTGCCATATGTCCCAATCCAAGTAAAATAGAGGGATAGTAAAATAGAGGGATAGTAAAATAGAGGGATAGTAAAATAGAGGGATAGTAAATTAGAAGGATAGTAAAATAGAGGGATAGTAAAATAGAGGGATAGTAAAATAGAGGGATAGTAAAATAGAGGGATAGTAAAATAGAGGGATAGTAAATTAGAAGGATAGTAAAATAGAGGGATAGTAAAATAGAGGGATAGTAAAATAGAGGGATAGTAAAATAGAGGGATAGTAAATTAGAAGGATAGTAAAATAGAGGGATGGTAAAGCCAGGCCAACTCCCTCAAGATAAGGGTGAATCCTTGGTCTCTTCGAAGAATCCTTGGTCTCTTTCATTTTTTCTCTCCATAAATTCCCAATTTCACTCAAGAATCTACGTTGCTGAGGGAATGTTTAGACTTGGTTTCCGAGTCAGAAAGATCACCAATGTCACTGTGAAGTTAGCTGATTGAAACAGTCATGAGCAGAAGCATCGACTTTGCAATTTTACAATCCTAGAGAGACAACTACCCTGGAGATAAATGTCTGACAGAGAGTTTTGGGAGCATGCATACTAGAAAAAGTAAACTAATGGCAGTTACGTCAAACTCTTTGGGCGGAATTCTCCGCAACCGGAAAAAATCGGCAAAGCCGTTGTGAACTCGGCCGAGTTTCACGACGGCCTCGGAGGCCGCTCCTCGCCCCCTATTCTCCCCTCCTGGCGGGGATAGGCGGGCCGTGCCGGGAAACTCGGCCGCTCCTCGCCCCCTATTCTCCCCTCCTGGCGGGGCTAGGAGGGCCGTGCCGGGAAACTCGGCCGCTCCTCGCCCCCTATTCTCCCCTCACGGCGGGGATAGGCGGACCGTGCCGGGAAACTCGGCCGCTCCTCTCCCCCTATTCTCCCCTCCTGGCGGGGCTAGGAGGGCCGTGCCGAGAAACTCGGCCGCCGGGCCTTGTCCCTGGCATCAAGGCCTGACGCGCCAAGTTTGACGCCGCGGCGGAGCCTAATGACGTCAGCCACGCATGCGCGGGTTGGGCAGCTCAAACCCGGCATGCGCGGTTGCCGTCTTTCCCTTCAGCCGCCCACAAGACGTGGCGGCTTGATCTAGCGGGGCGGCGGAGGGGAAAGACTGCGTCTCTTAGAGACGCCGGCCCAGCAATCGGTGGGCACCGATCGCAGGCCTGTCCCCTCCCGAGCACGGTCATGGTGCTCGATCCCCGATCTGCCCCCCCCCCAGGCCCCACACTTACCTGGTGTGGTTGCCGCTGTCGTGAACAGGTCGGGAACGGCAGGCCGCTCTGCCCATCCGGGCCGGAGAATAGCGGGGGTGTTGGAGAGTCGCCGTTCTGCCTCCGTCGGGCGACTCTCCGTGGATTTCCGCGAGTATGCCGACCACGGACATTTGGCCGGTGGGGAGAATAGCGGGAGCGCGTTGGACCGGCGTCGCAGGAAAAAACGGTGCGGCCCGCTATTCTCCCACCCACTGGGAGTTGGCGCATGCGCGAGAGGGCAGAGCGTGTGCCGCCGTCATCCCAGCGCAGGGGCGAGAGGGCAGAGCGTGTGCCGCCGTCATCCCAGCGCAGGGGCGAGAGGGCAGAGCGTGTGCCGGCGTCATCCCAGTGCAGGGGCGAGAGGGCAGAGCGTGTGCTGGCGTCATCCCAGTGCAGGGGCGAGAGGGCAGAGCGTGTGCTGGCGTCATCCCAGCGCATGCGCAGGGGCGTTCTTCTCACCGCCGGCCATGGCGGACCGTTACACCGGCCAGCGCGAAGGGAAAGGGTGCCCCCACCACACAGGCCCGCCCGCGGATCGGTGTGCCCCGTTCGCGGGCCAGGGCACCGTGGGGGCTCCACGGGGCCACATCCCCCCCCCCCCCCCCAGAGCCAGGTCCTGCTGGTACGGGCCAATATACGCCAGCGGGACCCGCCGAAAACAGGCGGCCACACGGCCCATTGCCGGGGGGGGGGGGGGGGGCTGCTGCCAACGGCCCCAGACCAGTGCGACGTGATTCCCACCCCCGCCGAAAAACCGGCAGCCGGCGTCGGGGCGGGATTCCCACCTCTCCCCGGCCGGGATTCCCACCTCTCCCCGGCAATTCTCCGGCCCGGCGGGGGGGGGGGGGGGATTCACACCTCTCCCCGGCAATTCTCTGGCCCGGCGGGGGGGGATTCACACCTCTCCCCGGCCGGGATTCCCACCTCTCCCCGGCAATTCTCCGGCCCGGCGAGGGGGGGGGGGATTCACACCTCTCCCCGGCAATTCTCTGGCCCGGCAGGGGGGGTCGCAGAGTTCCCACCCATCCTTGATCCACAATCACGTCAAACCTCTTTCATGTCCCAATTATCACTGTTGACTACTTTACAAAGTATATCATTATTCAACACAATATGTCAAGCACAACTGTTGCACACTCTCTGAGTGCTATCTTCAGTTTATTTGGTGTGCCTAGAGAGATCATTATGAATAACGGTCTGCAATTTATTAGAAAGCCATTTCACATGTGAGAGGTGGAACATCGATCACACTTCTCATTCTCCTAGCTGAATAAATGATTCACATGTGAAATCCCGAGTTCCCAAACATAGACGCACTAAGCAAAATCCTCACGCTGTAATGTTACATCTGAGAGCGATACCTTCAAGTGTAACTATTTCACCACTGGCAGAGATAATGTTCGACAGACCAGTACATATAAATTTACCTATTCTTACTCACTCTACTGTATGACACCCTGGGCGAGGCGGTCAATTCCTGCCCCACAGACCCCGGAGTCCCAACATATGAGTGATAAAGCAAAAAAGTGCAGAGGATACCGGAAGTCTGCAGAGGGATTTGGATAGGTTAAGTGAATGGGCTAGGGTCTGGCAGATGGAATACAATGTTGTCAAATGTGAGGTTATCCATTTTGTAGGAATAACAGCAAACGGCATTATTATTTAAACGATAAAATATTAAAACATGCCACTGTGCAGAGAGATCTGGGTGTGCTAGTGCATGAGTCACAGAAAGTTGGTTTACAGGTGCAACAGGTGATTAAGAAGGCAAATGGAATTTGTCCTTCATTGCTAGAGGGATGGAGTTTAAGACTAGGGAGGTTATGCTGCAACTGTATAAGGTGTTAGTGAGGCCACACCTGGAGTATTGTGTTCAGTTTTGGTCTTCTTACCGGAGAAAGGACGGTACTGGCGCACCCGACCCTGACCGTACAACTCCCTCTCCCCCACTGTCCCAGGGCCCTCAAGAGGTGTCTCGGATTTTGCTCCTACTACGCCCAGTGGGTCCCCCAGTATGTGGACAAAGCCCGCCCACTATTTAAAACTACACTCTTCCCACTGTCAGCTGAGGCCCGCCAGGCCTTCACCTGCATCAAGGAGGACATCGCCAAAGCCGTCATGCGGGCGGTGGATGAATCCGTCCCCTTTCAGGTGGAGAGCGACGCCTCAGAGGTCGCTCTCGCTGCCACTCTGAACCAGGCAGGTAGGCCAGTAGCGTTCTTCTCCCGAACCCTCTCCACTTCGGAACTTTGACACTCCTCAGTCGAAAAGGAAGCACAAGCCATTGTGGAATCCGTATGGCACTGGAGAAACTACCTCGCAGGTAGGAGGTTTACCCTCATCACTGACCAGAGATCGGTTGCCTTTATGTTCGATAACGCGCAGCGGGGCAAAATTAAAAATGACAAAATCTTGAGGTGGAGGATCGAACACTCCACCTATAATTATGACATCATCTATCGGCCGGGGAAGCTCAACGAGCCCCCAGATGCCCTGCCCCCCGGCACATGCGCCAGCGTGTAAGATGACCGACTACAGGCGATCCACAATGACCTCTGCCACCCGGGGGTCACCCGGCTCACCCACTACATCAAGGCCCGCAATCTGCCTTTCTCCACCGAGGAGGTAAAAGCTGTCACCAGGAATTGCCCGATCTGCGCGGAGTGCAAACCGCACTTCTATAGACCAGACAGGGCCCACCTGGTAAAGGCTTCCCGGCCCTTTGAACGACTGAATATCGATTTCAAAGGGCCCCTTCCCTCGACCAACTGTAATGTGTACTTCCTTAACATCATAGGTGAATTCTCTCGCTTCCCGTTTGCTATCCCATGCCCCGATATGACCTCCCACACAGTCATCAGAGCCCTGCACAGTGTCTTCACCCTGTTCGGTTTCCCCAGCTACGTACACAGCGACCAGGGTTCTTCCTTCATGAGCAACGAGCTGCGTCAGTACCTCCTCAACAAGGGCATCGCCTCGAGCAGGACTACCAGCTACAACCCCAGGGGGAACGGGAAGGTGGAGAGGGAGAAAGCGACGGTCTGGAAGACCGTCCTACTGACCCTCCGGTCCAGGAATCTCCCGACCTCCCACTGGCAGGAGGTCCGCCCCGACGCGCTCCATGCAATTAGGTCATTCCTGTGTACGGACACTAATCAGACTCCTCACGAGCGATTATTTGTTTTCTCTAGGGCTTCGCTCCCATCTTGGTTGAGGACATCGGTCCCAGTTCTCCTCCGGAAGCATGTCCGGACACATAAATCTGACCTGCTGGTAGAGAGGGTCCTACTCCTGCACTCAAACCCCCACTACGCATTTATCGAGCACCCCGACGGCCGGCAGGGCACCGTTTCCCTCCGGGACCTGGCACCTGCAGGATCTACCACTACCACCGCCGAGGTACCCCTCACACCACACCCCACCCAACCCCCCACACCCTGCGCCCCTGCACCTACAGGTTTCCTGCGCCCCCTTTCACCCGTCACACCGGTCAGGAACGAAGCTCGGGAAGGAACCACCCCCCGGAGTCCACCCTCAGATTCACAGCCATCCGAAGCGGCTGCAACTCCGGTGCTCCGCCGGTCCCAGCGAACGATTCGAGCACCGGACCGACTCAACTTATATACCCGTCACCCCCACCGGACTTGATTTTTTAACAGGGGGTGAATGTGGTGAATGTATAACATAAATTCACACTGTTTACTTCTACTCGTGTCTCTGAGTGAATTGATGGTCGCATCAGGGTGTCTCCCAGAAGTGATCTCTGAGGACCAGACAGGATTTGTCAGTTGTCCAACATCAGGAGGCTTTCGAATGTGGTCATGTCTCCCTCTGTGGAGCAGGTGCCGGAGATAATCATCTCCGTGGATGCGGAGAACCCCTTTGACTGAGTGGAGTGGAGCCTCCTCTTTAAGGTCTTGGGGTGATTTGGATTTGGTCCAACTTTTATTTCACAGAAACAGACATAGAAAATAGGAGCAGGAGGAGGCCATTCGGCCCTTCGAGCCTGCTCCGCCATTCATTCTGACCATGCCTGATCATCAAGTTCCGTACCCTGATCCTACCTTCCACCCGTTTCCCTTAATCCCTTCAGCCCCAAGAGCGATATCGAATTCCTTCCTGAAATTACACAATGTTTTGGCCTCAGCTACTTTCTGTGGCAACGAATTCCACAGATTCCCCACTCTCTGGGTGAAGAAATTTCTCCTCACCTCAGTCCTAAAAGGTTTACCCCATATCCTCAAACTATGACCCCTAGTTCTGGACCCCCCCCCCCCCCCCCCCCCGCCCCCCCCACCATCAGGAACATTCTTTCTGAATCTACCCTGTCTAATCCTGTTAGAATTTTGTAAGTTTCTATGAGATCCCCTCTCACTCTTCCAAAAGCCAATCAATAGAATCCTAACCAATTTAGTCCCTCCCCGTATGACAGTCCAGCCACCCCAGGAATCAGCCTGGTAAACCTTCGCTGCTCTCCCTCCATAGCAACAACATCCTTCCTCTGATACAGACACCAAAACTGCTCCCACAATACCCCAGGTGTGGCCCCACCAATGAAAAACTAGCGTGCAGCCTGGTGGATCACCTGGCGGCATTGGATAGAGCCCTCCTGGATAGAGCCCTCCTGGATAGAGCCCTCCTGGATAGAGCCCTCCTGGATAGAGCCCTCCTGGATAGAGCCCTCCTGGATAGAGCCCTCCTGGATAGAGCCCTCCTGGATAGAGCCCTCCTGGATAGAGCCCTCCTGGATAGAGCCCTCCTGGATAGAGCCCTCCTGGATAGAGCCCTCCTGGATAGAGCCCTCCTGGATAGAGCCCTCCTGGATAGAGCCCTCCTGGATAGAGCCCTCCTGGATAGAGCCCTCCTGGTGACTGTCCCTGAGCTAACGGCCGCTGCCACGTCCTCCCAGGTGGCACTGGCGGCACTGTGGGCTGACACTCCGAGCTCCTCGGGGGAACAGGACATCCCGGCTGGTCTTGACCATGTCCAACATTCTGGCCAGGTTGGCATCCCCGGATCGTGGGGCTGGTCTCCTCAGTGGGATGGCCCCGTGATGTGTGGGGTTTGCTCTGCAGGATGGGGCTGGGTGCTGCTCCCCCTTGTTAGGGGGGGGGGAGCTGGCGGGCACAGTTCCAGCGAATCAGCCGGCGGGACAATGATTTGTGTCTGTAAAGCCCATGGGGCCTCGTTATTGGACCAATTAACGTTTAATACCCGTGACGACCTCACCGGCTCTGCCATGGGAAGGTCGTGCCAATTCCCAGCGTGCTCTGAAACCTTTCCATTAAAATCACCACCCCCACCCCCATTTCCAGTTTCCAATAAAAAGGAATTTCCCCAAAATATTAAAGTAGTTTGAAATGTGGTTTTGATGTGTGGAAGCTGTGAGAAATGCGAGCCGGTTTATTTGCTGTTCATCATGTTCCCTCACAATCCCTGCACTCAGTATATTGATGTGAATATTCACAGTTCTGACCTGCTGTCTACCCGCAGGGATCTGTGGCTGTGACGTTTTGCCTTTACTATCAGGAATTTTATTTCAACCACACACTGATATGTTTCCATGAACTCTAACCTCCTTTGCTTGCAGTGTAGGCTGTGTGACGTTAGGTCCTTGAACACTTGCATCAGTCCCAGCTCATCACTTGTAGCACGTATGGGGAAACCAGCCCCTCAATATTCACGGCCATATTCTCCATCCCGTGGGCACACTGAGGGGTGATTGGGAGAGCTTTTGCCTGACTTCAGAAGGAGCAGCAAACTGAACGAATACAAATGAGGCAGCACCAGGCCCGATATCAGCTGGCCATGAATTTTTTAATATGCTTTCAGGCTCAGAGACAAACTAAAAAAATATTTCAAAGTGATTGCAGTGCACGGTGTGGAGTCAGTGTTAATCAGGCCCATCTCAATTCCATTGGGATAATCTAGAAGAGAAGAGTGAGAGCAGGCACGGTTTCATCTCCCCGTTACTCCAGCGTGGATCTGGGTGCGCTGGTTAAATAGCGGAACAGGACAAAAATTGGGATTTGCGCCGGGCGTGAATTGACTTGCATTCTAACCGGCTCACTCTAAATGGTGAGACTCAGGTCTCGCCCAAATATGGGCAGCATATCATTAACCCCAAATTGCATCAATTTCTATCTCATTAGCGAAATAGAAGTTGAATGTAACGTCTTCCCGGGAATTCCCGGCTCCCCAGCAAGAATTCACGAGGGCGTTGTTTAGTATCCCTGAAACCATGAAACTGGGGTGCAATGGCTGCTGAGGGGAAGGGAGGAGCCATTTCCATTTCCAGCTGAGGGGATTGGACTTGGTGGGGGGGGGCTGAAGCTTTCCAGGTTGGGGGCTGCCTCTGGGCCAGTGAGGGGGGGGGGGGGGTCCGGTTTGGGGCTCTTCATCTGTGAGGTGGCACAGCGGTTAGCACTGCTGCCTCACAGCTCCAGGGTCCCAGGTTCAATTCCGGCCTCGGGTGATTGTGTCGCGTTGGCACTTTCTCCCCGTGTGTGCGTGGGTTTCCTCCGGGTGCTCCGGTTTCCTCTCACAGTCCAAAGATGTGCAGATTAGGTGGATTGGCCGTGATAAATTGCCCTTAGTGACCAAAAGGTTAGGTTGGGATACAGGGATAGGCTGGAGGTGTGGGCTTAACTAGGATGCTCTTTCCAAGGGCTGGTGAAGACTGGATGGGCCAAATGGCCTCCTTCTGCACTGTAAGTTCTATGATGATACGATGATCACTTTCACCAAAAGTTCCCTAAAGGACAGTTGGTCCAAGTGATTCATTCGGCTCAGTCCCCTGGATCAGACGCAGCAATAGTTCTGGGTTGTGCCAAAAGCATAACGTCAAGAAACAGTTCAGAAATTCCTCTCCCCTGAATCTTTTACTCTAACATTATCTCAATCGATACATGGGTAATTAAAAATTCCCATTATCACCAGTTTATAGCTCTGACAAATCTCTTGTGATTTCCCTGAAGATCTGCTCCTCTGTCTCCCTCTCTCGCGATTTGGGGTCTATGGAATACCTCACTAGCATGACTTTGCCTTTTTCTGCTTCTCCGCCTCTCACCAGATGTCCTGTCCAGGGCATCCCCTCCTTCCAACAGTGCAATGTCGTCCCTAATCAGTCGGGCCAGCCGACCTCCTTTCCTCCCCTTCTCCATCCTTGCGGAACACTTTATATCCTTTTACGTCCTAAATCATCATTGTTTATAAGCCACATTCCCATCATTGCCACTGCATCATATTCCCACACAGCTATTTCTGCTTTTTTCCCCACACTGTGTCTAAGTACATGCATTGTAGTCTGTGTTTGCATTCATCAGTCCACATCGATCTAATCTGGTACCACTTCCTCTCTGGTACTGTCCAACGCACTGAAATGAAATGAAAATCGCTTATTGTCACGAGTCGGTTTCAATGAAGTTACTGTGAAAAGCCCCTAGTCGCCACATTCCGGCGCCTGTTCGGGGAGGCTGGTACGGGAATCGAACCGTGCTGCTGGCCTGCTTGGTCTGCTTTAAAAGCCAGCGATTTAGCTCAGTGAGCTAAACCAGCCCCTAAAACATCCATGGTAGTCCATGATGAGAATTAATGCCAGTCCATTTTATCCACATCAAAACTCTGCTGCATGTGCTTGAAACATCACAGCTGTGGCGTGAAGATGCAGAATCCAGATAATACAGCCAGAACACAGCAAAGACAAGTAAATGCAAACCAACTTCACCAATCTGCCACCAACCTGGATCGAATCTACACGGCCATTTTAGACCATTGCAGAAGCCCTTCAATATCTTCCATCAGCCCCGCTAATTGCTGCCATAATACTTGGAACAACTGTCACATACTTTGGTAAGGGATAAAGACAAGTTATGTGAGTGGGAAAGGATTTGGAAGGTTGAGAATAATGTGGGTAAAGGGCAGGAAGAATAGAAAAGCAGTTTACTGTTTAAATGGAGCGAGATTGGAGAACTCTGAGGTACAGAGAGATCTGGGCGTCCTGGAATGTGAATCACAAACGTTAGTTTGCAGGTGATGAGGCAGATAAATGGAATGTTGGAGTGTGTCACAAATAGAACTGTTACAACACCAGGTTAAAGTCCAACAGGTTTGTTTTAAATCAGTAGCTTTCAGAGCGCTGCTCCTTCACCACCTCCCCTCCTCTACCTAATTCTCAGTCTTTCCAGATTCCCACTCACATTCTTTATTCTCACTCCCATTACCAGATTATTCTGTGAAATACTCTCAAAGCTGAAACTCTTGGAAGGAATTGGTAGGCTCCCGCTTAGGCGGGCAGGGGAGAGCTTTAGGTACCTGGGGGTGCAGGTGGCCAGGGACTGGGGGACTCTTCACAAGCATAATTTCACCAGGCTTGTGGATCAGATGGAGGAGGAGTTCAAGAGGTGGGACATGCTGCCATTGTCGTTGGCGGGAGGGTGCAGTCCGTCAAAATGACGGTGCTTCCGAGGTTCTTGTTCCCCTTTCAGTGCCTGCCCATCTTTATCCCCAGGGCCTTCTTTAGGAGAGTGACTAGCAGTATTTTGAGCTTTGTGTGGGCGCATGGGACTCCGAGAGTGAAGAGGGTTTTCCAGGAGCGAGGGAGGGATAGAGGCGGGCTGGCGCTGCCCAACCTTTTGGGGTACTATTGGGCGGCCAATGTGTCAATGGTGCGTAAATGGGTGATGGAGGGGGGAGAGGCGGCGTGGAAACGAATGGAGATGGCGTCATGTAGAGGTACGAGCCTGGGTGCCATGGTAACGGCGCCGTTGCCGCTCTCCCCTAAGAGGTTTACCACGAGCCCAGTGGTGGCGGCGACCCTAAGAATCTGGGGACAGTGGAGACGGCATCGGGGGGAAACAGGGGGCTCGATGGAGGCTCCATTGGGTGGCAACCATCGGTTCATCCCGGGGAACACGGATGGGGGATTCAGGGGGTGGCAAAGGGCGGGCATCAGCAAATTGAGAGACCTGTTTATTGGCGGGAGGTTTGCGGGCCTGGGGGAACTGGAAGATAAATTTGGGCTCCCCCAAGGGAACATGTTCAGATACTTGCAGGTAAAGGCGTTTGCTAGGCGACAGGTAGAGGGATTCCCTTTGCTGCCCTCGCAGGGGACGATGGGCAGAGTGCTTTCGGGGGTGTGGGTAGGAGAGGGGAAGGTGTCTGACATCTATAAGGTAATGCAGGAGGTGGAGGAGTCGTCAGTGGAGGAGCTGAAGGCTAAATGGGAGGAGGAACTTGGGGAGCAGATAGAGGACGGGACTTGGGCGGATGCCTTGGAGAGAGTCAACTCTTCCTCCTCATGTGCGAGGCTTAGTCTCATCCAATTTAAGGTGCTGCACCGGGCCCACATGTCCGGGACTAGGATGAGTAGGTTCTTTGGGGGTGAGGACAGGTGCATCAGATGTTCGGGGAGTCCAGCGAACCACGCCCATATGTTCTGGGCATGCCCAGCACTGGAAGAATTCTGGAAGGGGGTGGCGGGTCCAGGGTCAAACCAGGGTGGGTGTTCCTTATTGTAGTTTCTATTATGTAACTTAATATTGTGTTAATTTGCGTTGTTATTAATATGCTGTGTTGTTCATGGAGGTGGGGCGAATGTTTATGATTGATAATATTATTGTTATTTTTGGTATTTTATTATGGTGCGTTGTTGTTGTATAAATTCAAAACTTTTCAATAAAAATTTTTTTTCTTTTAAAAAGCTGAAACTCTTCCAACTATCTTGTCGTAGTGTTTACATTTCAACAAGTTCACAAAACAGTTCCACACCTAATATTGGCGAGAGATCTCATCGTTAACTGCCAACTGACCTGCAGGTACACAATTTACAATTTGGTAATAACTACACACATGGTAAATATTGATGTATTTAAGAGGAGACTAGAAGAGCACATGAGGGAGAAGGGAAGAGAGGGATAGGCTGACAGAGTTAGATCAGCAAAAGTAGAAGGAGGCTCAAGTGGAGAATTAAAGCCAGCACGGATTGGTTGGACCAAATGGCCTGTTTCTGTAAATTCCATGCAATTTTATGCAACAACTACAGTCCATGTGGTGTAGGTACACTCACAGTGCAGTTAGGGAGAGGGTTCCAAGATTTTGACCCAGTGACAGTGAAGGAACGGCCGATATATTTCCCAGTCAGGGTGGTGAGTGACTTGGAGGGGAACCTCCAGGTGGTGGGGTTCCCAGGTATCTGCTGCTCCTTCTCAGTGGTAGTGATATGAACCTCTTTTAAATCCTTGTCTGCTCCTGGTTTCCCTTGTCTTGCTGGGTGCTTTTAAACTACAGACTTTTGAAAAATAATCCCCCCCCCCCCCCGCCCCCCGCTGCAAGCTGCTATTTGAACTGATCCAAGGGGACTCCCCTCTGTGCAGCGTACTGTGTGGCAGGGTCCCGTGATGTCATTTTGGTGGACCAGGTCGGCAGCCACTCGGCTCCTCTGGAATTCTGGGTTTTGTCTAATTCTCGATTGTGATTGGTGGAGTCCTTCAGAAGCTTCTGGAAGGTACTGGAAAAGAAGGCAGGTTCTATATTGGGTTTCAGTCTCTGCTTAGACCTAGAAGGCAGCACAGCAAGTCTGGGCTCTCTCTCTATCACCTCTCTGCCTGTCGATTTAAAATGTTTCCAGCCAGCCTGTGAAAGTTCCTCTGGAAGCTAAAGCAGATCTCTCTCAGCTAAGGACTTGTGACCAAATACCTTCCTCTTTCTGCACGACCTGGGAGTTCTAATTAAAGACAAACCACCCGATGATTTCAACACAATACATTGTGTTGAAGATCATCAACTACAAAGACTACCACCTCAGCCACAAAGATTTATCTCATTCCCTTTTAATCCCTGTTATTTTTGATCCTTCCCTACCCCCACCGTGTGTCTGTTTTACATGTGGCTGGGTGGAGGGTGGGACAGGGTTAGGGGAATAATTAGATTAGCCAAATGTTGTTCTATTATCACCATTACATGTTTATCCCTTCTCTTGGCACAAATAAACAGGGCTTTTAAAAAGTTTTACTTACAAATCTGGGGCGAGATTCTCTGCAGACCGTCGTAACGCCGATTTCCGGCGAGAAAAATCGGTGTAGATGACTCCGGCGTCGGTGCCTTCTTTTAGGCGGCTATTCTCCGTTCCCGGAGGGGCCAGCAGCTGACTGACGCGATACGTGTCAGTTTCACCAGCTGCGGAAGTGGTGAGACCCGGCGTTTTGGGGGGGGGGAGGAGGAGGAGGAGAGAGACAGCCCGGCGTTTGGGGGGGGGAGGGGAGGAGGAGAGAGACAGCCCGGCGTTTGGGGGGGGGAGGAGGAGAGACAGACCCGGCATTTGGGGGGGGGGGAGGAGGAGGAGAGAGACAGCCCGGCATTTTGGGGGGGGGGGGAGGAGGACAGACAGACCCGGTATTTGGGGGGGGGAGGAGGAGGAGAGAGACAGACCGGCATTTGCGGGGGGGGGGGGGGGAGGAGGAGGAGAGAGACAGACCGGCATTTGGGGGGGGGGAGGAGGAGAGAGACAGACCCGGCGTTGGGGGGGTTTGCGGCGTTGAGTTGAGAGGAGAGGGGGGGGTTTGCGGCGTTGAGTTGAGGGGGGGGGTTTGCGGCGTTGAGTTCAGGGGGGGGGTTGCGGCGTTGAGTTGAGGGGGGGGTTTGCGGCGTTGAGTTGAGGGGGGGGCGGCGTTGGAGGGGGGCGGCGTTGGAGGGGGGTAGGGGTGGTGAAGGGGGTAGGGGTGGTGAGGGGGGGTGGGGGTAGGGGCAGCGGCGTGCAGAGGAGGGGGGCGACGGATGCCCGGGGCCAATGCACCGTCGCCCCCTCTCTGCACGCCGCTGCCCCTACCCCAACCCCCTCCCCTCACCACCCCTACCCCACTCCAACGCCGCACCCCCCCACTAACGCCGCACCCCCCCCACTAACGCCGCACCCCCCCCACTAACGCCGCACCCCCCCACTAACGCCGCACCCCCCCACTAACGCCGCACCACCCCCCCCACTAACGCCGCACCCCCCCCACTAACGCCGCACCACCCCCCCCCCCCACTAACGCCGCACCCTTCCCCCCTAACGGAGGAAGGAAGGGGGGGAGGAGGAAGAAAGGGGGGGAGGAGGAGAGAGGGGGGGTGTGTGGGTACCGGCCTTCAGAGGGAGGGGGACGGGGTGTGGGTACCGGCGTTGAGGGGGGGGGGGACCGGCGTTGAGAGGGGGGGGACCCGGCGTTGAGAGGGGGGTGACCTAGCGTTGAGAGGGGGGTTGCGGCGATGAGGGGGGGTTGCGGCGTTGAGGGTAGGGGGGTTGCGGCATTGCGAGAGATTGGGGGGCGGCGTTGGAGGGGGGTAGGGGTGGTGGGGAGGGGGTAGGGGTGGTGGGAGGGGGGTAGGGGTGTTGGAGGGAGGTAGGGGTGGTGAGGGGGGGGTGGTTGGGGTAGGGGGCAGCGGCGTACAGAGGGGGGGGCGACGGTGCGTTGGCCCCAGGCATCCGTCGCCCCCCCTCTCTGCGCGCCGCTGCCCCCAAACCCCCCCCGATGCCGCAACCCACCCCCCCGATGCCGCAACCCACCCCCCCGATGCCGCAACCCACCCCCCTGATGCCGCAACCCACCCCCCCGATGCCGCAACCCCCCCCGATGCCGCAACCCCCCCCGATGCCGCAAACCCCCCCCGATGCCGCAAACCCCCCCGATGCCGCAAACCCCCCCCCCCGGTGCCGTAACCCCCCCCGATGCCGCAACCCCCCCCCCGGTGCCGCAACCCCCCCCCCCCCCGATGCCGCAACCCCCCCCGATGCCGCAACCCCCCCCCGATGCCGCAACCCCCCCCGATGCCGCAAACCCACCCCCCCGATGCCGCAACCCCCCCCGATGCCGCAAACCCACCCCCCCGATGCCGCAAACCCCCCCGATGCCGCAACCCCCCCCGATGCTGCAACCCCCCCCGATGCCGCAACCCCCCCCGATGCCGCAAACCCACCCCCCCCGATGCCGCAAACCCCCCCGATGCCGCAACCCCCCCCGATGCTGCAACCCCCCCCGGTGCCGCAACCCCCCCCGATGCCGCAAACCCACCCCCCCGATGCTGCAACCCCCCCGATGCTGCAACCCCCCCCGATGCTGCAACCCCCCGATGCTGCAACCCCCCCCGATGCTGCAACCCCCCCCGATGCTGCAACCCCCCCGATGCTGCAACCCCCCCCGATGCTGCAACCCCCCCCGATGCTGCAACCCCCCCCGATGCTGCAACCCCCCCCGATGCTGCAACCCCCCCCGATGCCGCAAACCCACCCCCCCGATGCTGCAACCCCCCCCGATGCTGCAACCCCCCCCCGATGCTGCAACCCCCCGATGCTGCAACCCCCCCCGATGCTGCAACCCCCCCCGATGCTGCAACCCCCCCCGATGCTGCAACCCCCCCCGATGCCGCAACCCCCCCGATGCTGCAACCCCACCCCCCCCGATGCTGCAACCCCCCCCGATGCTGCAACCCCCCCCGATGCCGCAATCCCCCCCGATGCTGCAACCCCACCCCCCCCGATGCTGCAACCCCCCCCGATGCCGCAACCCACCCCCCCGATGCCGCACCCCCCCCCGATGCCGCAACCCCCCCCGATACCGCAAACCCCCCCCCAATGCCGCAACCCACCCCCCCCGATGCCGCAAACCCCCCCGATGCCGCAACCCACCCCCCCCGATGCCGCAACCCACCCCCCCCGATGCCGCAACCCACCCCCCCCGATGCCGCAACCCCCCCGATGCCGCAAACCCCCCCCCCGATGCCGCAAACCCACCCCCCCCCGATGCCGCAACCCCTCCCGATGCCGCAACCCACCCCCCCCGATGCCGCAACCCCTCCCGATGCCGCAAACCCCCCCGATGCCGCAAACCCACCCCCCCCCGATGCCGCAACCCCCCCCGATGCCGCAACCCCCCCCGATGCCGCAAACCCCCCCGATGCCGCAACCCACCCCCCCGATGCCGCAACCCCCCCGATGCCGCAACCCCCCCGATGCCGCAAACCCCCCCCCCCGATGCCGCAACCCCCCCCCCCGGTGCCGCAACCCCCCCCGATGCCGCAACCCCCCCCCGATGCCGCAACCCCCCCGATGCCGCAACCCCCCCCCCCCGATGCCGCAACCCCCCCCCCGACACTGAACGGCGTCAACCATCATCAATGGTTGACGCCGTTGTAAAGCAACTGTGATTTTCGCCGACGTGACCCGTGGCCACGTCGGCGGGACTTCGGCCCATTCGGGCCGGAGATTTGTGGAAACTAAAAAAAAAATGAAATCCCGCCGGCGCCAGCTGTTTTCAGAGGCTGCCGGCGGGATTTGCACAGCGCCGGTTTTTGGCCGGTCAGAGATTTAAAAACCCTGCGGGAGCGGGAATAACGCCGCTGCCGGCCGATTCTCCGACCCTGCGTGGGGTCGGAGAATTTCGCCCCTGGTACCTGTAAGTCATTGGAGCTGTCAAGGGTCAAAGGTCTCAGGAAAATATACAAATTATTGGTTAATTCTTTTATGTTGGGACTCCAGGGCCTGTGGGACTAGAAGTGACCGCACACTCGCCCAGGGTGTCGTAGCAGCAGAAGTTATGGGTTTGGGAGTTCTGTCAAATAAGGTTTTCCACCCTTTCCTTGTTAGGTCCAGATTTGCTGGACAGGAATGCTCACCAAAAGAATAATTATTTGTGGAGATATGAGGCAGTACGTATCTGTGGGATGAAAGGAGAGGCATTAAAATCAAGACCCGCCCTTTCCCCAGCTGAGCTCCAAATGCTCAAAGTCTTTAGCCTTCCTGAAAATGGACAAGTGTTTGACGCAGAACATGGAGAAAAAGGGACCTGTGGGACTAGGCATATACTGTTCTGGCAACAGTGGGCTCAAGGTAGCTTCTGCGGAGTAAGTTGCATAGTTGAAATGATATACATGGTCATAGGGTCTGGTTATATAACCTGTTACAACATTAAGAAAACTGATTGTCATAGAACATGAAAAGTGCTCCCCCTAACAATTTATTTCAATGCAAACTAACCTACTCAGAGAGGTATTGGTGAGTGTGACACGTTTAAACTGCCCATTAGTGCCTGTCTTATGCTGGTTAGTTACGCTTTTGACTAATTTATTTGGGTTTTTGAGGATGCGACAGGAGGGTAGATGTGGTAAATTTGGAGGTGCAACACAAAAGGTTAATGCAGAAGATAAGGGTTCCCGGAGTTTGGAGGGATATATTAGCATGGATAGAGGATTGATAAGCAGGCAGGAAGCAGAGAGTGAGCATTAACAGGACAGTTAAAAGTTGCCAGGCTCTCACTAAGAGCCGCAAAATATAATTGTGGGGCCACGGACCTGGGTATTCTCCGGCCGTTTATACCATGGGAGCTGGTGTTTTACTGGGCGCGGCTGCTCCCCCCCCCCCCCCCCCACCACTGCTCACAGGATTGGTGAGGGGATGCCGCCGATTTCTTTCCATGTAAAACGCCACAGATCCTCTGCACTTAGCCTTTAGTAATGGAGAATCTGGCCGATTGTTTACTTTGGTCATAGAAAAGCAGAATATTTTTCAAAAGATGTTAAAGTTATAAACGTTGACTTTCAGAGAGAATTGGGTGTATAAAGAACACAAAGTTAGCAGGCAGCCACAGCAAGTAATTGGGTGTGGGAGAGGGGTAAATGGGGTAATTGGGTGTGGGAGAGGGGTAAATGGGGTAATTGGGTGTGGGAGAGGGGTAAATGGGGTAATGGGTGTGGGAGAGGGGTAAATGGGGTAATGGGTATGGGAGAGGGGTAAATGGGGTAATAGGGTGTGGGAGAGGGGTAAATGGGGTAATGGGTGTGGGAGAGGGGTAAATGGGGTCATAGGGTGTGGGAGAGGGGTAAATGGGGTAATGGGTATGGGAGAGGAGTAAATGAGGTAATGGGTGTGGGAGAGGGGTGAATGGGGTAATAGGGTGTGGGAGAGGGGTAAATGGGGTAATTGGGTGGGGGAGAGGGGTAAATGGGGTAATGGGTGTGGGAGAGGGGTAAATGGGGTAATGGGTGTGGGAGAGGGGTAAATGGGGTAATAGGGTGTGGGAGAGGGGTAAATGGGGTAATTGGGTGTGGGAGAGGGGTAAATGGGGTAATTGGGTGGGGGAGAGGGTTAAATGGGGTAATTGGGTGGGGGAGAGGGGTAAATGGGGTAATGGGTGTGGGAGAGGGGTAAATGGGGTAATGGGTGTGGGAGAGGGGTAAATGGGGTAATGGGTGTGGGAGAGGGGTAAATGGGGTCATAGGGTGTCGGAGAGGGGTAAATGGGGTAATGGGTATGGGAGAGGAGTAAATGGGGTAATGGGTGTGGGAGAGGGGTAAATGGGGTAATAGGGTGTGGGAGAGGGGTAAATGGGGTAATTGGGTGGGGGAGAGGGGTAAATGGGGTAATGGGTGTGGGAGAGGGGTAAATGGGGGTAATGGGTGTGGGAGAGGGGTAAATGGGGTAATAGGGTGTGGGAGAGGGGTAAATGGGGTAATTGGGTGTGGGAGAGGGGTAAATGGGGTAATTGGGTGGGGGAGAGGGGTAAATGGGGTAATTGGGTGGGGGAGAGGGGTAAATGGGGTAATGGGTGTGGGAGAGGGGGTAAATGGGGTAATGGGTGTGGGAGAGGGGTAAATGGGGTAATGGGTGTGGGAGAGGGGTAAATGGGGTAATGGGTGTGGGAGAGGGGTAAATGGGGTAATTGGGTGTGGGAGAGGGGTAAATGGGGTAATGGGTGTGGGAGAGGGGTAAATGGGGTAATGGGTGTGGGAGAGGGGTAAATGGGGTAATTGGGTGTGGGAGAGGGGTAAATGGGGTAATGGGTGTGGGAGAGGGGTAAATGGGGTAATGGGTGTGGGAGAGGGGTAAATGGGGTTAACAGAAGTATCCAAGAAGTCTGAAGTTAAGTAAAGAGACCAAGGTGTGGTTCAGAAAGATTCAAGGAAGAATAAACAAAGTGTTCTGAGTTAAAGTGACAATTGCAGTAACTAGATTTAAAGTGGGACAGCAACCGTCACAGGTAAAACAAACGTCTGAGACCATTTTAATACAGTCTGGGAATTGAGAGTTAAAGCAAATGAGAGCAGTTTGGACAGCAGTCGACAAAGAAATTCTAAAGAGGTTAGTGTAAAGCCCTGGACTGCATTCGCTGTCAAAAATGGACCAGAAGCTTTGTTTAAAAGTGTCATTTACAAAAACTGGTCTGGTTTTGGAATGCAAACTGTTAAGAGAAAGCAATGGGGATGAGAAAATATCAGCCATGATTAAGTGGTGGAGCAGACTCGATGGGCTGAGTGGCCTAATTCTGCTCCTATGTCTTATGGTCTTATTACCATGAGATGATTTTAAAGGGTGTGGAGTTTGGAAACTCTCACAAGGCAATCATCTGGGGGGATTCTGAGGTGACATCCACAAACATGCATTTGGGGTTCAGAGTGGAGAGTGTATTTACCCACAGTCATCTTGTGTGCTTGAAAGGAACTTTGTGTTAATGAGATCATTGCAAATTGAGATATATTTTGTAATCTGTGTTAATCCTAAATTCTGTATGTAATTGTTAATCTAAGGGGGGAGTAAAGGATAATTGTATCACAATCCGTTTTCATGTTTATTAAAATAAATTTCTTGTGACTCTACTCCTCTATTGGTGGGGGTGGTGGGGGTGGGAGTGGGAGGGGGCACAGTCTCAGAATTAGCATCCAATCATTTTGGATATGAGGAGAAATTCACCCAATGGGTTGGGAATCTTTTGAAATCTCAGAGGGTTGTGGATGCTCCATTGTTGATTATATTTAAGGCTCCATGGGATAGGCAGATTGTTGGTCTCTCAGGGAATTAAGGAATATGGGGATTGGATTGGAAGTGGCCCAAGAACATCTCTGATTGTAATGAAGGGACAGGCTGGAGGGGCCGAATGGTGTCCTGCTCTTTGTCACGTTGCTGCAGGCAGGGTTTTGTTGCGGGTGTAAGTGATCGCTGTGTCTCTCAGGCTGTACCTACCCTCCCCACCATCCCTCAGGCTAGCCTCCTGCTACCCCCTCCCTCCCGCTGCTCCCATCCCTCCCCCGACTCCCCTCACTCTCCTCCCTATCCCCTTCCCCCTCCCCCTTGCACCTCCACCCCCATTTCCCCCTCCCACCCATACCCCTCACCCCCACGGGGGCTGTGGGCGGGTTTATATTTAGCTGCTGTGTTGTGCTGTGTGTGTGTGCTGTGCTGTGTGCGCTGTGTTGTGTTGGCTGTGCTGTGTATTCTGTATTGTATTGTGCTGTGTGTGTATTCTGTATTCTGTGTTGTGTGTATTTTGTGTGTGTATTCTGTGTATTTGATGCAGTGTCAATGACGACGAGACGAGAGTAGAATGTAATCGAGGCTTTATTACACAGAGATGTGGAGCCTCCTACAGCAGCTGAAGAAATGGCTGCAGCTCGGTGAGCACACACATTTATACTCCGCCTACTGGGCGGAGCCAGCAGGCAGGGATCTACCCCCGTACCTGTAGTACAGGGGCCTTACCGTAATACCCATATATACAATATAATACAACATTGGTGACTACCACATTCACCCCCTGTTAAAAATGGAAAACTATACACATACACATTGGTTTTAAATTTACAGAGAAGGTTACAAATTTAGGCGGCCCGGTGCCTTGATCTGCCGTTGAGAGCGCCGCAGTGCTGGTGGCAACTCAGGCGTCGGCTTGGTCTTCGGTGACTCCGGGAGCGTGTCGAAATCCTCTTCATCCCCGGGTGGGAGCAAGGGGAGGACGGATTGTCCTGGAGTGCGGTGGGGTGCGCCGGGGGAAGGGAGGGTGGCGCCGGGGCAGAGGGGGGGGGGTGTGTGGGGACCCAGCTGGTGCAGATCCGAGGGAGACTGTATCTTTGCGGCCGTCGGGGTACGCTACGTAGGCGTACTGTGGGTTTGCATGGAGTAGCTGTACCCTCTCAACCAGCGGGTCCGCCTTGTGGAGCCGCACATGCTTGCGGAGGAGAACGGGTCCTGGAGCTGCCGGCCACGTCGGGATCGAAACCCCGGAGGTGGACTTCCTGGGGAAGGCAAAGAGACGTTCATGGGGCGTTTCGTTAGTCGCGATGCACAGGAGCGACCGAATGGAGTGAAGGGCGTTGGGGAGGACCTCCTGCCAGCGGGAGGCCGGGAGATTTCTGGACCGTAGGGCCAGCTGCACAGCCCTCCAGACTGTCCCGTTCTCCCTCTCCACCTGCCCGTTTCCCCGGGGGTTGTACCTGGTCGTCCTGCTGGAGGCAATGCCCCTGTTGAGCAGGAACTGACGCAGCTCATCGCTTAAGAATGAGGATCCCCGGTCGCTGTGGACGTAGGCGGTGAAACCGAACAGAGCGAAGATGGTGTTGAGGGCTTGGATGACGGTGGCAGACGTCATATCGGGCCATGGGATGGCGAAGGGGAATCAGGAATACTCGTCGACCACATTGAAGAAGTACGTGTTGCGGTCGGTGGAGGGGAGGGGCCCTTTGAAGTCCACGCTGAGGCGTTCAAAGGGGCAGGAGGCCTTCACCAGGCACGCACGGTCTGGCCGGTAGAAGTGCGGTTTACACTCCGCACAGACCTGGCAGTCTCTGGTGATCGCCCTGACTTCCTCAATGGAGTAGGGCAGATAGCAGGCCTAGTGAAGTGGTAAAAGCGGGTGACTCCTGAGTGACAGAGATCGTCATGCAGGGTCTTGAGTCGGTCCACTTGTGCGCTGGCACATGTACCTCGGGACAGGGCATCGGGGGGCTCGTTGAGCTTACCGGGGCGATACAAAATCTTGTAATTGTACAAGAACAAAGAAAATTACAGCATAGGAACAGGCCCTTTGGCCCTCCCAGCCTACGCCGATCCAGAGTAGGTGGAGAGCTTGATCCTCCACCTCAAGATTTTATCATTTTTTATCTTGCCCCGCTGTGTGTTGTTAAACATGAAGGCAACCGACCGTTGGTCAGTGAGGAGAGTGAATCTCCTGCCGGCTAGATAAAGCCTCCAATGCCGCACAGCTTCCACAATTGCCTGGGCCTCCTTCTCGACGAAGGAGTGCGAATTTCTGAGGCATGGAGGGTGCGGGAAAAGAATGCCACGGGCCTGCCTGCCTGGTTGAGGGTGGCGGCCAGAGCGACGTCTGACCGCGTGCATCGCGGCCGTAGCGATGTCGGCCTTGTTACGGCTGAAGGCCTGGTGAGTCTCGGCCATCAGTGGGAAAACGGTGGATTGGATGAGTGGGCCTTGTCCGCATAGTTTGGGACCCACTGGGCGTAGTACGAGAAGAACCCCAGGCATCGTTTGAGGGCCTTGGGGCAGTGGGGGAGGGGGAGTTCCATGAGGCGGTGCATGCGATCAGGGTAAGGCCCCAGAACTCCGTTCTGGACCACATAGCCGAGGATGGCTAATTGGTCCGTGCTGAACACACACTTCTCCTTGTTGTAAGTTAGGTTGAGGAGTTTGGCGGTGTGGAGGAATTTGGAAAGGTTAGAGTCGTGGTCCTGCTGGTCGTGGCCGCAGATGGTGACGCAGTCTGTACCGGTCAACCATTCGGTCCATCTCCCGTTGGAAGACCGAGACCCCCATTAGTGACGCCAAAGGGAACCCTAAGGAAGCGGTATACTGGCGGTCCGCCTTGCGGATGGGGAGCTGGTGGTAGGCAGATTTCAGGCCCACTGTCGAGAAGAGCCGGTACTGTGCAATTTGATTGACTATATCAGATATGCATGGGAGGGGGTACGCGTCGAGCTGCGTGTACCGATTGATGGTCTGACTGTAATAGAGAAGATAGAGAAATACAGCACAGAACAGGCCCTTCGGCCCACGATGTTGTGCTGAACTTTTGTCCGAGGTTAATCATAGAATTTTGGACACTAAGGGCAATTTAGCATGGCCAATCCACCCAACCTGCACATCTTTGGACTGTGGGAGGAAGCCGGAGCACCCGGAGGAAACCCACGCAGACACCGGGAGGATGTGCAGGCTCCGCACAGACAGTGACCCAGCCGGGAATCGAACCTGGGACCCTGGAGCTGTGAAGCAATTGTGCTAACCACAATGCTACCGTGCTGCCCTTAAGAACAAATTAATCTACACTCCATTATTCTACCATAATCCATGCACCTATCCAATAGCCGCTTGAAGGTCCCTAATGTTTCCGACTCAACTACTTCCACAGGCAGTGCATTCCATGCCCCCACTACTCTCTGGATAAAGAACCTACCTCTGACATCCCCCCTATATCTTCCACCATTCACCTTAAATTTATGTCCCCTTGTAATGGTGTGTTCCACCCGGGGAAAAAGTCTCTGACTGTCTACTCTATCTATTCCCCTGATCATCAGGGGAATCAATGACCATCCTGATTTTCACCCCAGTTTTCACAACTACCATTTGGGCTCTCCAGGGGCTGTTGCTGGCCTCGATGATGCCTTCCCGTAGCAGCCGCTGGACCTCAGACCTGATGAAGGTCCTGTCCTGGCCGCTGTACCGTCTGCTCCTGGTGGCGACGGGTTTGCAATCCGGGGTGAGGTTCGCAAACAGAGAAGGTCGGTCGGCCTTGAGGGTCGTGAGGCCGCAGACAGTAAGGGGTGGTAGGGACCCGCCAAATTTCAGGGTTAGGCTCTGGATGTTGCATTGGAAGTCCAGGCTGAGTAGCCGGGCAGCACAGAGGTTGGGGAGGACGTAGAGCCGGAAGTCGCTGAACTCTACGCCCTGGACGGTGAGGGTGGTGGTGCAGTATCCCCGGGAGATTTTCTGATTAATGGGGTGTACCGTGAGGGAGCAGCTCCTTACCATATCGGGGTGGATGAAGCTCTCAGTGCTCCCGGAGTCCAGCAGGCAAGAAATCTCCTGCCCTTCGACCTTTGTCGAAGTGGTCAGGAGGTTGTGCGGTGTAGACTGGTGGATTGTGACCGGGGTGAGATGTGACTGGACGTCGGCGGTTTCAGGCGATGAGCGGCCTGATGAGGTGCCCGACGGCCAGGGGTCCTGAGACGGGCAAAATGGCGGCACCCACGTGCCGCAGGTGGGGGTGTGCCAGGACAATAGCGGCGATTGAGCGGGCCTGGCACACTGCAGCGAAATATCCCTTCTTGCCACAGGCCTTGCAGAGGGCGCTCCGTGCCGGGCAGCGCTGCTGGGGTGCTTTGTCTGTCCGCAGAAGTACCACTTGGGTCCCCCGGGGTTGGTTGGCTGCCGTGCGGCGCAGGCGTGGGGTTGGCTGAGGGCGGTCGTTGATGGGGTCCATGATGGGGTGGCCACTGGCGGGGTCCATGATGTACGGGGGGGGTGGGCCGTGCGGTCGGGGGCATGAGCCTTTCCGTTGCGTGAGGCGACCATGAGCGAGAGCGCTAGTTACTTGGTCACCGCGAGGTCAAGCGTAGCCCCTACTAAGAGGCTCGAGCGTATGTAGTCAGACCCTATTCCCGTAACGAAGGTGTCTCTCATCAGCAGGTTGGAATGTTCAGTGGCCGAAACAGCCTGGCAGTCACAGTCTCTCACCAGGGCGAGCAGGGCACGCCAGAAACCTTCCACAGACTCACCAGGGCGAGCAGGGCACGCCAGAAACCTTCCACAGACTCACCAGGGCGAGCAGGGCACGCCAGAAATCTTCCACAGACTCACCAGGAAGTTGGTGCCCCGTGGACAGGAGATGCCTGTTGGTCTGCTGAGTGTAATTCTCCTTCAGTAGCACCATGGCCTCTGCGTAGGTCGGAGCGTCCCGGACGAGGGGAAAACGTTGGAGCTCAGCCGCGTGTACAGAATCTGGAGCTTCTGTGCCTCTGAGATTGGGTCTGGCGCAGACCTGATGTACGCTTCAAAGCAAGCTAGCCAATGTTCAAAGTCCTTTTTGGCGTTGTCTGCTTGAGGATGCAGCTGCAGGCGATCCGGCTTGATGCGGAGGTCCATCTCTGAAAAATCTCTGTGTAATAAATTGATGCACTATCAATTACGACGAGACGAGAGTTGAGAGTAATCGAGGCTTTATTACACAGAGATGTGGAGCCTCCTACAGCTGCTGCTGAAATGGCTGCAGCTCGGTGACCACACACATTTATACTCCGCCTACTGGGCGGAGCCAGCAGGCAGGGATCTGCCTGTAGTACAGGGGCCTTACCGTAATACCCATATATACAATATAATACAAAAGTGGTGACTGTGGTAATGTATTGCTGTAACAATTCACCATACGATTATCTGTATTATGCTGTTGCCCATGTGGTCTCCACCAATGGACCATTGTATACACACAGAATAGGTATTACCTATAATTTATCATGTTGGGGCCTGTGTGGGCTCCACCCCTTGAGGGGAGGTATAAAGAGCAGTCGCCCTGTAGGCGGCTCCCACTAACAGACCAGTCACAGGCAGGCACTCTTCTAGCTGATTAAAGCCACAGTTTACTTCTACTCGTGGTTTTGTGTGAATTGATGGTGGCATCAGTGACTACCGCAGTATTCTGTGTGTGTGTATTCTGTGTATCCTGTGTGTGTGTGTGTATTCTACGTGTGTTTATTCTGTGTGTGTGTATTCTGTGTATTCTGTATGTGTGTGTATTCTGTGTGTGTGTATTCTGTGTATTCTGTACATGTGTATATTCTGTGTGTGTGTATTCTGTGTGTGTGTATTCTGTGTATGTGTATTCTGTGTGTGTGTGTATTCTGTGTATTCTGTATTGTGTGTGTATTCTGTGTGTGTGTGTATTCTGTGTGTGTGTATTCTGTGTGTGTGTATTCTGTGTGTGTGTGTATTCTGTGTATTCTGTACATGTGTATATTCTGTGTGTGTGTATTCTGTGTGTGTGTATTCTGTATGTGTGTATTCTGTGTGTGTGTATTCTGTGTATGTGTATTCTGTGTGTGTGTATTCTGTGTATGTGTATTCTGTATGTGTGTATATTCTGTGTGTGTGTATTCTGTGTGTGTGTATTCTGTGTGTGTGTATTCTGTGTATGTGTATTCTGTGTGTGTGTATTATGTGTATGTGTATTCTGTATGTGTGTATATTCTGTGTGTGTGTATTCTGTGTGTATGTATATTCTGTGTGTGTGTGTTCTGTGTGTGTGTATTCTGTGTGTGTGTATTCTGTGTGTGTGTATTCTGTGTGTGTGTATTCTGTGTATTCTGTATGTGTGTATATTCTGTGTGTGTGTATTCTGTGTATTCCGTACGTGTGTATATTCTGTGTGTGTGTATTCTGTGTATTGTGTATGTGTGTATCTTCTGTGTGTGTGTATTCTGTGTGTGTGTATTCTGTGTGTGTATTCTGCGTGTGTGTATTCTGTGTGTGTATTCTGTGTGTGTGTATTCTGTGTATTCTGTATGTGTGTATATTCTGTGTGTGTGTATATTCTGTGTGTGTGTATTCTGTGTATTCTGTACATGTGTATTCTGTGTGTGTGTATTCTGTGTGTGTGTATTCTGTGTATGTGTATTCTGTATGTGTGTGTATTCTGTGTGTGTGTATTCTGTGTGTGTGTATTCTGTGTGTGTATTCTGTGTGTGTGTATTCTGTGTATTCTGTATGTGTGTATATTCTGTGTGTGTGTATTCTGTGTATTCCGTACGTGTGTATATTCTGTGTGTGTGTATTCTGTGTATTGTGTATGTGTGTATCTTCTGTGTGTGTGTATTCTGTGTGTGTGTGTATTCTGTATGTGTATATATTATGTGTGTGTGTATTCTGTGTATTCTGTATGTATGTATATTCTGTGTGTGTGTATTCTGTGTGTGTGTATTCTGTGTATGTGTATTCTGTGTATTCTGTATGTGTGTATATTCTGTGTGTGTGTATTCTGTGTGTGTGTATTCTGTGTGTGTGTATATTCTGTGTGTGTGTATTCTGTGTGTGTGTATTCTGTGTGTGTGTATTCTGTGTATTCTGTATGGGTGTATATTCTGTGAGTGTGTATTCTGTGTATTCTGTTTGTGTGTATATTCTGTGTGTGTGTATTCTGTGTGTGTGTATATTCTGTGTGTGTGTATTCTGTGTGTGTGTATTCTGTGTGTGTGTATTCTGTGTATTCTGTATGGGTGTATATTCTGTGTGTGTGTATTCTGTGTATTCTGTTTGTGTGTATATTCTGTGTGTGTGTATTCTGTGTATTCTGTACATGTGTATATTCTGTGTGTGTGTATTCTGTGTGTGTGTATTCTGTGTATGTGTATTCTGTATGTGTGTATATTCTGTGTGTGTGTGTTCTGTGTGTATGTATATTCTGTGTGTGTGTGTTCTGTGTGTGTATTCTGTGTGTGTGTATTCTGTGTGTGTATTCTGTGTATTCTGTATGTGTGTATATTCTGTGTGTGTGTATTCTGTGTATTCTGTCCGTGTGTATATTCTGTGTGTGTGTAGTCTGTGTATTCTGTATGTGTGTATATTCTGTGTGTGTGTATTCTGTGTGTGTGTATATTCTGTGTGTGTGTATTCTGTGTGTGTGTATTCTGTATGTGTGTATATTCTGTGTGTGTGTGTATTCTGTGTATGTGTATTCTGTGTATTCTGTATGTGTGTATATTCTGTGTGTGTGTATTCTGTGTATTCCGTATGTGTGTATATTATGTGTGTGTGCATTCTGTGTATTCTGTCCGTGTGTATATTCTGTGTGTGTGTATTCTGTGTATTCCGTATGTGTGTATATTATGTGTGTGTGCATTCTGTGTATGTGTATTCTGTGTATTCTGTATGTGTGTATATTCTGTGTGTGTGTATTCTGTGTATTCCGTATGTGTGTATATTATGTGTGTGTGCATTCTGTGTATTCTGTCCGTGTGTATATTCTGTGTGTGTGTATTCTGTGTATTCTGTCCGTGTGTATATTCTGTGTGTGTGTATTCTGTGTATTCTGTCCGTGTGTATATTCTGTGTGTGTGTATTCTGTGTATTCCGTATGTGTGTATATTATGTGTGTGTGCATTCTGTGTATTCTGTCCGTGTGTATATTCTGTGTGTGTGTATTCTGTGTATTCTGTATGTGTGTATATTCTGTGTGTGTGTATTCTGTGTATTCTGTATGTGTGTATATTCTGTGTGTGTGTATTCTGTGTATTCTGTATGTGTGTATATTCTGTGTGTGTGTATTCTGTGTATTCCGTATGTGTGTATATTCTGTGTGTGTGTATTCTGTGTATTCTGTATGTGTATATTCTGTGTGTGTGTATTCTGTGTATTCTGTATGTGTGTATTCTGTATGTGTGTATATTGTATGTGTGTATATTCTGTATGTGTGTATTCTGTGTGTGTGTATTCTGTGTATTCTGTATGTGTGTATATTCTGTGTGTGTGTATTCTGTGTATTCTGTATGTGTGTATATTCTGTATGTGTGTATATTCTGTATGTGTGTATATTCTGTATGTGTGTATATTCTGTATGTGTGTATTCTGTGTGTGTGTATTCTGTGTGTGTGTATATTCTGTATGTGTGTATATTCTGTGTGTGTGTATTCTGTGTATTCTGTATGTGTGTATATTCTGTGTGTGTGTATTCTGTGTATTCTGTATGTGTGTATATTCTGTATGTGTGTATATTCTGTATGTGTGTATATTCTGTATGTGTGTATATTCTGTATGTGTGTATATTCTGTGTGTGTGTATTCTGTGTATTCCGTATGTGTGTATATTCTGTGTGTGTGTATTCTGTGTGTGTGTATTCTGTGTATTCTGTATGTGTGTATATTCTGTGTGTGGGTATTCTGTGTATTCTGTATGTGTGTATATTCTGTGTGTGTATTCTGTATGTGTGTATATTCTGTGTGTGGGTATTCTGTGTATTCTGTATGTGTGTATATTCTGTGTGTGGGTATTCTGTGTATTCTGTATGTGTGTATATTCTGTGTGTGGGTATTCTGTGTATTCTGTATGTGTGTATATTCTGTGTGTGTGTATTCTGTGTATTCTGTATGTGTGTATATTCTGTGTGTGTGTATTCTGTGTATTCTATATTCTGTGTATTCTGTGTGTGTATTCTGTGTATTCTGTGTGTGTGTATTCTGTGTGTGTGTATTCTGTGTATTCTGTTGTGTATATTCTGTGTGTGTGTATTCTGTGTATTCTGTGTGTGTGTATTCTGTGTATTCTGTCCGTGTGTATTCTGTGTGTGTGTATTCTGTGTATTCTGTGTGTGTGTATTCTGTGTGTGTGTATTCTGTGTGTGTGTATTCTGTGTGTGTGTATTCTGTGTATTCTGTGTGTGTGTATATTCTGTGTGTGTGTATATTCTGTGTGTGTGTATATTCTGTGTGTGTGTATATTCTGTGTGTGTGTGTATTCTGTGTGTGTGTATTCTGTGTATTCTGTGTGTGTGTATATTCTGTGTGTGTGTATATTCTGTGTGTGTGTATTCTGTGTGTGTGTATTCTGTGTGTGTGTATTCTGTGTATTCTGTGTGTGTGTATATTCTGTGTGTGTGTATATTCTGTGTGTGTGTATATTCTGTGTGTGTGTATATTCTGTGTGTGTGTATATTCTGTGTGTGTGTATATTCTGTGTGTGTGTATATTCTGTGTGTGTGTATATTCTGTGTGTGTGTATATTCTGTGTGTGTGTATTCTGTGTGTGTGTATTGGCGTGGGGCAACAGGGGCCTGCGCGGAGCAAAAGAGGCCCCCAATCCAAGAGGCCGGCGCACCAACCGGCAGGCCCCGATCGTGGGCCAGGCCACAGCGGAGGCCCCCCGGGGTCGGACCCCACCCCCCCCAGTCCCCCCAGAATGTATGCACGCTGAGTTACCGCGTGTAAGACCACACATGGACTGCGCTGGACGTCGCCAATGACGCCAATTCTCCACTCTTCGGAGAATCGGTGGACCAGCGTTGGGGCGGAGTTGTACGATTCGCGCCCAGCGATTCTCCGGCCTGGCGTGGGCTGAGAGAATCCTGCCCTGTGTGCTGTGTGCTGTGTGTGTATTCTGTGTGCTATATTCTATATTCTGTGTACTTTGTGCTGTGTATTATAGAACATAGAACAGTACAGCACAGAACAGGCCCTTCGGCCCTCAATGTTGTGCCGAGCCATGATCACCCTACTCAAACCCACGTATCCACCCTATACCCGTAACCCAACAACCCCCCCCCCATAACCTTACTTTTATTAGGACACTACGGGCAATTTAGCATGGCCAATCCACCTAACCTGCACATCTTTGGACTGTGGGAGGAAACCGGAGCACCCGGAGGAAACCCACGCACACACGGGGAGGACGTGCAGACTCCACACAGACAGTGACCCAGCCGGGAATCGAACCTGGGACCCTGGAGCTGTGAAGCATTTATGCTAACCACCATGCTACCCTGCTGCCTATTCTGTGTGTATATTCTGTATATTCTCTGCGGGTGTATTCTGTGTATTCTCTGTATGAATTCTATATTGTGGGCGGGTTTCTCTCAGCCTGGGGCCAGGACGGAGAATCTCTGCGACCAGCATGTATTGTGCCACGCCGCCGCATGATTCTCCGCAGAGTATAAAATTGCCGCCATTGGAGCCAGCGTGGTCGGCACGGCGCCGGTCGGGGGGGCCACTCTGCTCGGCTGGGCCGCCGATTCTTGACCCGGGATGGGCCCAGCGGCAGCAGAATCCCACCGGTGCCGTCCACACCTGCTCTCAGCCGGTGGGAACTTGGCCTGGGAAGGTCTGGGGACGGCCTGTGGGGCACAACGGCGTTTCCGACGGCGTCAACATTTACCCTCAGGATCACAGAATCC